>NC_085933.1:8797878-9100909 GCF_963556715.1 Cydia fagiglandana | reverse complement strand
AAATCTGGTCGGACTGCAAAAACTGCCAGGTTAAGGTGAGGCCGACCAAGACATACGTCGACAGGCTTATTTTAGCTATTATAATCCGTTTGTTTCATTCTATTTTTCGATGAGGTAAATTGTAGCTCTCACGTGACCCAATAAATCTGGTCGGACTGCAAAAACTGCCAGGCTAAGGTGAGGCCGACCACTTTTTTTTTACTGTCCTCAAGGTCAGGTATCCTACCATACAAGTTTCATTCTATTTTTCGATGAGGTTTTTTTTGATGAATTTTTGTCCAACGTTTTTGCCATTTGTACAAAATCTGCCAGGTTAAGCCTAGGCCGACCAAGTGCGTTGGAATCTACTAAATGTCAGGTACCTCTACAGGGTAGGTATATTCTATTTTTTGATGAGGTTTGTTTCATGCAGCCGGCTCCCGGACTATTAGGTAGGTCCAACTTCGAGGAAGAGGTTAATCGACAAATCCTTCTCGGTTGGGCAGCGTTTAGGAAGCTACGGCACATCTTTTTGTCCAATATTCCGCAGTGTCTCAAGACGAAAGTCTTATAGACCAGTGTGTGTTGCCCGTGATGACGAAGTCATATGTAACTGAAACGCACCCGCTTACTGTGTGCCTCATAAGAAGGCTCAAAGTCACCCTTAATATGGAGAGGGTTATGCTGAGAGTCTCTCTGCGTGATCGCACGCATCAGGAATGGGCCATCCGCAGCAGAAACAAAGTAACCGATGTAGCCCTCCGAATCTCTAAACTTAAGTGGCAGTGGGCGGGGCACATTGCCCGACACGAGTTGCGAATTAAGTAGGTGCCTTTTCGCACTTGTGTGTGTAACATACATATACAGCTTTGCTACAGGTAGCTAAGAGTACATCCGTCCTACACCAATTTTGGTGGCTAGCCATAAGCCGCGCGTGGCGCTGTCGCCACCTAGCCCCATATCTGTCCTGATCGTAACAGACGCGTTTTGTTAGAGAGTGAGTCTTCAGTATCTACTACTATTATTTATTCTGTGCTGTAGTGTAAGAAAAATTCACTAAAGCTGCTTTACGCTAGTACACTAGTTTGTAGCGTAAAGCAGAAAAAAAACATTTTGTAAATAGAACCTTGTCGTATAGTAAATTGGGACGAATTCCATTTGTTTCAGATAGCAATAAAACAAAAGAAATACTTTATTTGTTAACCTTAATGCACATTGGGCCTAAGAAGGTTAAGGCTCACTTTGTCCATAGATTTATTGATTGTGGGTGTGTCAATTCATCTAAGATAACGTTGTACGGTTGTTATTTCCGTTCACTGTGTACGGTACATGACGGTACACATGTAACCACATAACATTTTTTGGCCCATTACAGTGCCATCTATTTCAGCTGTTAAACTTAGGAGGCACGTTTTTAACTCCAGCTTTACATTTTGTTACAATTCGTGGATCTCTCGTGAGATGGTGCGAGAACTCGCTTGCAATGTAAAGCCGCTTCCATACAATCGAATTTAGGCACTCTTTTTAAAACGACATGCTCAACTTATAACATAAGTACAAATAAATAGAGTTAGACCAAGAGAAACCTGAAACGGGTTTGATAGCACACGCAGTGCAAGTGTCATGTATACGTCATAATTTAATTGAAGTTTGACGTTTAAAGTAACACTTGCACTGCGTGGGCTATCAAAATCGCCGCAGACATTTCTTGGTCTAACTCTACCATCTATGTCCGGTAGTAGAACTCATTGCAAAAATTTTTTTTTTACAAAAAATATAGAGCGAATAGAAGTTTTGTATGTAAAACTTCTAGGCACCGCTCTTATTTATTTTATTTCTAAATTTCTAAATACTATATATCTACCTAGCATAGCAACAAAAACTAGTAGGTACCAGACATAGATATATGATTGGTACTTGAATGTTCACTGTCATCATTTTATTTCAGAAAGTCGTTTTAAAAGGAGAGCGTAACTTACATTGTATGGCGGCGGTTATAGGTTCGTGTGACTCTTAGCTTAAATTCAGTTAAATTGTACGTAACGGTTAAATTGGTTTTACTCCAGCAGGCACAACGAGTACTAATACTCATGTGCGAGAATTTTCGCATGGTCTCATCCTCGCATGTCGCATGCTCAGATACTTAAGCATTAAAAGGTTTTCAGTCACGTGGGGAAATAAAATTTCGATGTAAGGGTTGTATATTAGCTATTGTAAATAATCTAAAGGTTCGTGTTTACCTCTTTGACTAGCTTTCCGATCAGTGGGATAGGACTACCTACCTACTCGTGGCTTGAACTCTTGAAGAAAATTTATGTATTTTGCATTCGGGTGTTTAGAACTGTCCGAAAGAATTGAAGATAACAAAAGAATATTTATCAGTTTATTATAAAATAATTTACGGCTTTTTTATGTTTTTGTCATTATAAAATGTACTTAATAAATAATAATAAATTTAAAAGACACGTACAACGTGTTTTACAGTAATTTAATCTTACTTTAAGTATGTACATACAGTCGATAGATAGATAGTTGTACAATTTGGTAGGTGTTGTTGCGTCGTATAAAAAAGGGAGATAGTCCGTATGCGAGATGGTGAATACGGGTAGTTGTTGGTCGCGGTCGGCGGGGCGGGCGCCTGCAGCGCCGGCCTTAGCCCTCCGCAGGCGCCTCTCCTTCCTCGCCGCCCAAAGCCTTTTCGCACATTTTTTGTAGGAAAGCTGAAATAGCAAAAAGTATAATTAATATTAATATGTAGAAACACACTACTAAGGGCCAATTGCACAAAGCCGTCTGACATCGTAAAAACATTAGGTTTTATTGCATCACATAATCGGAGCAGCTAAGGTGTTCAAAACTGTGCTTATGAACATGCACTTTAATAACTTGGCAAGTATTGTTGGTATAACAGGCCTTCAAACGCAATACCTGGAGCCTCGTTTCCATAAAATAGAAAACGCTATAAGTTTATTAGACGGCTACGGAGGAACGATAAAGCAGAGGAGCGTATACCTACGATGGCACTCCTATATTTGACCAATTCTAGATCAAGGAGTTAGATAAAATTCTTTAAAGCCTTCGTTCATATATTTGTAAACATTTTGGCCGCTCCGATATATCTGATGGTGATTGTACAATAAAATTAGTCCTCTATATAGAATAACGTTTGTCAGTTGTTAATAATTGACAATTATTGTGCATGGTGCAACCCGCACGAAGTATTACTGCGTTGAAATGCGTTAAGTAGATGAATGATTGGTTTATTTATGGTGGGTACGTAGTTAGTGCCACCAGATGTCGTATAATTTTTAACCGACTTAAAAATACTAAAAGGATTGTTTTTTTATATTTCGGGTGAATTATTATGAAGTGCTATTTAGGTCAGCTTCATATAGTAGGTAGTATCCAAAGTAATCAAATTAGTTCGGTACACCATTCAAATTTGTATGGTGTACCGAACTATTTGAATACCTTGGTTGCTACCTAGTACTAAGTCAATATTTTGAGAATTAAGTTATAAAGATGATTTTAGACAGGTTACGTTAAGTTATAGCGTCACACAGAAAATTAGGATACTTTTCAAAGAAGAAAGAATCTTTGAGACAACTTAGACAAAACATCAAGAGCATAAGTAGGTAATTGTGCAAGAATAGTGATATTATTACAGTAATCGCTGGTATCCTGAAAGTTATAATAAACTCGAAACTTTACCTGATATTGACCACCAAGTAAAATGAAAACATCCAAGAAAAAAGTATAAAACAATAGCAAAGCACGAACGAAGAGCAGCGATAGCGGCACCCTTTATTAATATATCTATCCACTTACGATCTTACAACTAAATATATGACGGGACGTGAATCTTCTACGCCATCACCTTCTTCAGGAATGCTGTAAATGGATAAAAGGTAAAACAGGGGCACACACATCCACGAAACTACACATGCGGAAAAGGCTAATATCATCCATTCAATCTAGGGGCCATAATACTTTGCTTTTCAGCTAAAGTTGGATCAAAAAAGTCTGCAGCGGATTTGTCATTTTTACGTCATAATTTCATAGAAATTTGACGTTTTAAATAACACTCACTGCGTGGGCTATCAAATCCGCTGCAGACTATTAATGGTCTGACTCTAAATACTTTATGTACAGTAAGATAAAATTTCAAATGGTGAAGTTTTTGCATTAGTAGGAATAAATAAGTAATTTGGTTAAGAATTTTGGGTAAATCATTCTTGCCTCAACTCAACTACTCAACTACTAGGTGCACGTATGCAATGAGCTACGAGTACATAAGGCATAAATCAGACTACTTAATTGCTTATTTACACTACAATAAATTAATAAATAGGTGCATTATTTCCATCCTGAGATTGAAAAAATACGAGTAGTAAATAATTGTGTTTATGTAAAAATCTAACTTTCACTTTTCTAGATTATTATTATGAAGGCTATTTCAAGAATAAAGTCGGACTGAAACTAATGCACCCAATAAATGAAAACCTACTTTGAGTCATCTCTATCACCTAAAAAGTCAAAAGTAAAAAGACTACAATTTTTTAGGCGAGTGAAGATACTCACGCGCATAGGGAATCATGCCGTCGTCATCTTCTGGGTCCATGCAGTCCTTGACGACCTCATCGACCTGTTTGTCATCAAGCTTCTCGCCTGGTGACGATAGAAACACAGCATTAAAGGTACCATCAGAAAAACACAACCAGAAATATTTTGTTTTTCTTTTATTGGCTATTTGCCTATGTCCCACTCCCATCGGAATCTAGGCCCGGATCTCATTGCCAAACACATGTACATAACATATCTATTTAGTATTAGAAAAGTTTCAAGTTTTCAAATTCGTTTTATTACTTCTTCGTACGAGCGATTTTCCCCTTAACTAACGAGTTATTGACCATGCTCAATTATAAAACCACCGTATCTAAGTATGAAACAGAAAAGGCGAATTCGGATTAATATTCTTCCTATACACGTTTGTTTAGTAACACCATTAAGGCCGAGCCACACCGGCTTGCGTGTGCGTGACGTGCGCGTGTGCGTGCGCTAAAATGTTGGAGTCGCACACGCACACGTCACGCAAGCGGTGTGCCATCTCTCATAAGGATCTGTATATTACAACGCCGCACGTGCACATGCACGTCACGCACACGCAGCCGGTGTGCACAGGCCTTTACAGTTAACGCGAGCTCACCTAGCGCGAGAAGTGTGTGTGTAAGCTCGGCGCCGAGCATCATGCCGTTCTCGTTCTTATCGTACAGCTTCAGACATTCCAGGAAGTCTTCATAGCCTCCCTGGTCTTTGTCCTTTTTCGCTGCGGCGTAGATGGGAAGGAACTCTTCGACCTGCAATTGAAAGTTGGAAACTTGTCACCACATCACAATTTAAGAATAATTTTATTTCTGTAACTACCATTATTTAATCATTACAGAAAAAATTTAAAGCGCAAAATACGATGTTCTTGGCTATGATGCAGGCATTGCAGGCTAGTATACAATAAGATATGATATGATATAAAATATTGACAATTCGTGACTAGACACGTCACATCTGAGTGTAGTCTACACCGTAAGAAGAAAGAAAGAAAGTCTAAGAAGAAATTTTCAAATGTTCACAATTAGGTGGAATACTTCTGTCTATTGTGGTGTGTGGTGGTGAGGCTAGCCTCATCTTCACATAGAACTAACATTATTAAAATTATAAATGTAGTCTAAAGAAGAGTCGTGGAATTATCATATTTATTCATCAACAATAGAAGATTGTATTTGAAATGCACATAAAATGCAATTACAATAAAATACAATAGAAAAAACAACATTTGATAATAATATAAGTAACAACAATAGTAACTAAGCAATTGTAACACATTTTAGCCATTTTAGGACAACATTTATAAGGGAACCAATACATTCTTCGACTCTTCTCTTTCCACACAGACTCTACTTTTTTAAGGTTTAAAAATCCATTGAAACACACAATAAAACTTACGGTAAGGAGCTTCTCGCCCTTCTTCTTGGTGCCGCCGAGCTTCTCGATGGTGGCGAGTGTGGGGTTGAAGTTGAGCGCCCTCAGGACATCGCCTAGGTTAAACGCGTCCACCTTGCCACTGCCGTCGAAATCGTAGATGGAGAAGGCGAAGGATGCCCCTGAGATACAAATATAGTTGTTTAAAGTACACGCTTAAAGGCGCCATTTAAAACACTGTACATCTATAATATACCTACTGAAGAAATTGAGATGTGCTACCTAGAGGTTACGGCGTTAGCCGCGAAAACTGAAAACGCCGGTTAAGTTAGTATTGAGAACTATGCCTGCAATAATAATATCATAAGAGCTTGAACCAACTATAACACAGTTGTGTCATCTCTCATCTGCAAACAAAACAGACAAGCCACCTCCAGTATTCGATTGTTAGGTCATTTACAAATAACAATAAAAAATTTCAAAGGATAAACCTTAGCGAATACCAATAGTTATTTATATATCCTACATCGGACTGGATTGACTTGTCGTCAGTGAGTAATTTCATGACTTGTTTGCGGTCTGATGAGGTACCTAAACAATTCATGGGCAGTGCCTTTGATCCCGTATATTTTCAATTTGTTGAGCAAGTAATTCATGACTAATGACGTCAAATGCCTTTGACAAGTCGCACAGTATTACGGCAATATTATCCTTATCGTCTAACCCTGTCATGATAGAATACGATTGGAAACCTAAATTGATACAAGTTAAACATTGATTCAAAGCTATAAATAATTACGCAAATGTTTCCAGAACTATCTATTATATTTGCACCTTAGCTCAGACAACACCATGGGCGCGGCCGCGTGGGCGGACATTCTTCGCCGAAAATATTTTCTTTTCTCGCATGTTTCGATATATTCACTGTGTCGACTTCTGACTCACATTCTAATTTTAGAGCATAGCTCTGTGCCCTAATTGTGGCGCAGACCCAACTCCTTTGAACTTCTTTCTAATGTAAAATTCATGATTGAGGTTTATAAATTCTAAATCAACTACAAGGTTATCAGAATTATATTCAAACAAATCATTTAATAATACAATAGGTACTATTAGTAACAAACTTTTATCGCCGAATGTACTACTTCTTACGACAATTCTAACATGCCAACTCAATAAGGTTGCGTTGTCTTATTAGAGAGTGCATAATTATGTATATCCACCTTCAGTCTTCATTATCAGGCAAGGCAGATGATAATTGATAACCTACAATAACATTGCATTGTTGCCAAAGTGTAGATATGTACCTAATTGTAAACTATAAGTTCATATTTATTTTATAGGTATAAATTTAATCGGACATCGATATCTGCTTTAAATCCTGCAAGTAGGGTTTGAACTAAATAAACTAAAAACAATATTGAATTATATTTTTGTACAAATACTTGTTTTTTTTTCATCATATAATTAATATCAATATACCTACGTAAACATTCCTCATAAAATATATTGACTGTAGGATTTTTTGTCTAACTGCCTAATAAAAAATAGATGTAATTATTAAAGTAATTATATATTATTCTGAAATATAAGCTCATATTTAAATATAATAAAGTGTAGGTTATAACACTTTAACTTGAGGTTGTGGTATACCATAATAACCCGGTGCATATGTAGAGATCAGCTGATTGACAGCATACGATGACCTTGATATTGACAGTAAGCTAGATTGTAAATGACGAGTGTATAATAAACGAGTATCCGTATACGTAGACACAGCGCAGGTAGATATTGGCCGGGCGCCGAAAACGTAAAGCAGGGTTGCAGTGAAATTTGAGCGGAGTTTCTCTGTTTGGGCGGGCGGGCCGCGCGCCACGTGACCGCGGGATAAATATAGAACGCAGCGCGCGCGCAGCGTGGCCATGCCAATGCCGCACCACCGGCATCTCTTAGCAACGATTACGCGAACCTTATTAGAGAAACGATTCTATACTTAGATGTTACGATGCTCGCTCGCATTACATTCATTTTGTTACCATTCACAACCGTCAATGATCCAACGCATACAAAAATTGTCTACTTCGATCATTTCCATGAAAATCAATACACAAATGTTAGATGTATGCGGCCGTTTGAACTGTTCCGCGAAACAAGAGTTGTTATAATCTTATCGGTATAAGTAAGTTTAAATTAAAAGAATACTCACTTTCGACGTCGTTCTTGCTGAGGTCGCTCTGAAAATGACGAAAAACATTTCGTTACTTTTCATGTTCAATGGTATCATGCTATGTGTAGGATTAGTTGTGTAGCAGCGTCAGGGCACTGAGTGTTTGTGTTATCTGTCCAAGCATACAATACCATGTTAATTCACTGTCTCTTAAGCACAACACTGATTTTAAACGTGGTTCTATGTGCTGGTCGCTCCAAAACTTTGAAAGTCTTCCGGTCTGCGGAATATGTTTCGCGAGATTAGAACACGCGTCGGTAGATATCACTGGCCGAGCCAAATGTCCGTTTTTTCACTGAACTCCTTTATCACAATTTCACTGACGTCAGGAGTGACTCACCATTTTGTGTGGTGGTAGTTGGTTCCCTCCCGGTCTTCACTGGCGAACGTTCAGACAAGAAGTGGGGCTCGGCAACTTTTCGCGGGACTGTTTTAACTGGCTTAGATGGCGCACCCGTCTGGATATTTGAGATTTAGCCCAGGAATCCGCAACCGTTCTATTTTCAGCGGAGTCGGTCCGTCGCCGCGACCGCTTCAGGCAAGCGTCCTTCTCACGCGCGCGAGCGAGACGAGGAGCGTTCCCGCCCGCCCTCGCCAAACACACCAAACGCACACTATTCCAATGATAAATCTACTTCTTCGATAACTATTTTGATCGGATCTCTTTCGGAAATCGAGGTGTTCAACAGCTACCTGCTCGACCCGCGTTGATTGATTTAATGCCGATGCCATTGCTAATGATTTTTTTTTAAAGCATCTGTTAAAGGAACATGATTACAACAAATCCTCGGTTACTGACGTTAGTCACGTAGATGATTCGATTGAATGAAGATTTAAACGTCTATAGTCTAATAATACCTAATTCAAACAATGTTTAATATTCGATCAAACATTTTATTTAGAAGACGTTGGGATTCGTATCATTTAATATATGTAAATAAATAAAATTTAAATCTCACGGCAGAGGCTATTAGACATCACCACAATCATTAGGTTTAGTTTCGAAGGTATAGTCCATCCAGTGCTGGGAGTTGAGGAGTGCCTCGTTGATGGTGTTGCACTTGGCGTGGCCGGGCAGCACGGTGGAAGACACGCGCTGGTCCAGCAGGCTGGCGGCTCGGCGCCGCACACCTGGCGACAGAGGCCGCTGACTAGGCGATCCCGCTGCCTGTAACCATTAATGAACACAAATACTAATTGAGTAGGTATAAAAAAGTAACCGATAAGGCTGTATCAGAAATGCGATCACTAGAGAGTAGAGTCATTGCTCTAGTTTCCGTCCAGCTCTAGTTTTCGTCCACTTGAGTTGAGCTTGACCTTGCCGCACAAATGTTGCCTTATTACAATCCTTAACGTCTAAATAATATACCTATCTACACTACATACAAGTAATATTTCGCAATGATCCTACATAAAACGCCTTGTAGAGTCTATTAATCCTCCTACAATAACAGCACCTACTGCCTTCGATCTTGCATAAAAAAAGTGTTAGACAAAGGGAGAACTTGGCCTTCGCAAGTTCTCGGAGTGCTTAGTTTTTATTAAACATTCGTCGTCTACCTTTCCGCAGCTGAACCTTAAACCTCGCTTTGACGTCAAATGGCGTCAAAAAAAAAAGTCCAGAGACGAAATATATTTCCTATTCTATCTTTAGCGTGCAAGTTTACTATACGTAAAAAAAATAAGTCACTTGACACACATGTGCAAGCTTACATGTAGAAACTGCAAGTGCGGATATATATATACTTATATGTATGCTTGTGTGAACTTGCTCGTCGAGCATATTTCTAAACATATGATTCAGATTCCCGTAGTAAATATAATTAGAACATGAGTTATACTAAATAATATTTTGACATTTTACTGATTAATAAGATCAAACGATGTTACGAGCAACACTATGTCTTGTTTACGCTGTACGCGTTTAATAACACCCCGTTAATTAAAATTTCTAAAGCAAAAATTAACAAGTATTTTAATGTATTCCACACGGCTAAGAGTTGTACGCCTCAGCGTATATTTGTCGAAGATATTATTATATTTACACTCGAACTCGAATCAATGATACAGGTGTGTGTATATGTGTGTGTGTGTGTGACCTATTTCCTTGCCCTGTTTTGCATGAAACTATCTTCATCTAATTTTGTGATTTCTAATTTTTAGAAATCAATTTTTTGATACAAATTTATAGCTAAATATAAAATATAAGTAAATAAAGTGAACCTTGCGTTTTCCAGCAGCTTTGCGTCGCCATCAGTCCCGGAGGCAGGTCAGAAATCTGGCACCCTGACACTACCCTCGAAAGAGCCTACTTTTGCGGCAGCTCGCAGAGACGCCGGAGCTCGCAGTAACCTTCGCGCAGCTTTATGATTCTAAAAGTAAACCTTGCGTTTTCCAGTAGCTTTGCGTCGCCACCAGCCCCGGATGCAGGCCAAGAATCTGGCACCCTGCAGGCGCCACCGACGAACGAGTTTACTTTTGCGGGAACTCGTAGAAACGCCGGCTAACTCTTCCCGCGGCTTCTTATGATCCTAAATAATAGATACATATTTCAATTAGAACACAACCACTATCATTACTACCAACCTTTTTGCGCTATTAGTTACTTAATGCACCTTGCAAGCAGTGAGAATATTGATGGCACTTAAATAATATTCTGATCAATAATACCTACAATCAATCGTCCGTGGTGTAAGATGGAAATGGATTAAAAATTTCAAAGGATCTTAATTATTAACAATTAACAACATTACGTTATGTATGTCTTCCTTGGGTTCGTCGTACGAGCGGCCAGTATCGATAGAAGTATTTGCTGTGAGCAATGCGATTTCTTGCATCAACATTCCCTTGGGATCTTGTAGTATAGGAAACTCCTCTTCGTCGGAGCATTGATCGTAATCACCTAATAAATGTTTTAACAATTTTATCCACTTAGTACTGCAGAGTAACTAAGTAATTACAAAACAGTAATAAATAATAACTTACGGTTCAGAGTAAGATACGTATTTTCATATAATTCCGAATTTTCGTTCTTGTTTTCAAGATCACACTGTTGAAACACATAACATGTAAGTATAGATAACTGAAGAACAGAACGCAATGTACCTATACATTGCGTTCTGTCACATCGAACATTTAAATATACCTACTAAGCTAAGTTAAACCTGTAATGCCATTTGTGACGTCATTGGATCTTGCGGTATCTGATAAACATTTTCCGTGCATGGTGAATCGTCATTATCTACGTAGAACACTATGTCATTCTCATAATCTTCTAGTGCTTCTTCGATGTAAGAAAAGGAAGAATTTCCTGAAATCCTAACTCGTTTCTCTATAGGCTCTCTCTCTCTTTCTTCTGTTACAAGGAACGCATCAAGTGCGGCGTTCATGTAAAAATCCATTACATTTCTTATAGAGAAAGGTAATAATTCGTTGTATTCAGTGTTCTGTGCATGACTTGCATGGTCGCTAATTCCTAATTCCACGTCACTTATGTCAAACAACTGATTTATGAATAGAGATGTAGAGTTGTTCAACTCGTGTTGTTGCTAAAATGGGTATAAATTTAATTAGTAAATTGCAACATGTTAAGGTCAAGTAGAGTCTGTGCGGAAAGAGAAGAGTCGTGGGATTTGAGGGCGCGCCAGTGCTATTTTATGGTTTTTGCTATGCTGACAACACTGGTCACGTGATTATAGTACGACACTAAAGGTCATGATACTTGAATCCCTTTTGTTCCGGTTTTTTACCACGGCTTACTAAACGGAGCCTGGTGGTGGTGTCGGCTCGTCAACTCAATCCTCTGATTTAGCGCAGGCACTAGTTTTCTTTTTAAAACACACTTGTTTTTATGTCTCAGATACTAAAAAGTGACTGCGATTGACAAAACTGCTAAAACTAGTTAAGAATCTGCCCAATACAACTGTAATTTTAGTACCAAACAAGATAGAGTCTCATTTATGTACTGCCTAATCTGTGCATTCCAACAGTTATTTAAACCGGGTAGATCGGGTAGAAATTGGGCAATAGAACTGTAATTTTATCTGGGATATATTTCACCCATTGTAAACTTGACTTGTAATGTATGTGTATGTATATGTGTACATTATTAATAATAAATATGAATATGAATAAAAATAGTGCATAAGTAGGTAGGCCTTATTGGGATATGTCCGGTTCTCTCATCTCACGATATTACGCCGTCAATCACGATACGAAAAGTCACTGCTAAATATGAAATAAAATTTCGTAACTAACATAACCTACAAATAAAGAAATATTTTATTAGAAAAAGTTTCATTCTTTGTAATCGAAGTCTGAATTAAAATATTCAATGTCACTTATGTTTGAGCTAGCTTCAGAACAACCAGGGACACTCATAGAACTATCTTCATCTGAACTGGATGTGCTTGAATCCGGCACGTAGATTACGAATTCTTGCATATCACCTACTTAGCGGTCTTTTATTCGAGATACCGTAGGTACTTTTACACAATCCTGAAAAAGAAATTACATATAAATATGCATAAAATGGCAAGTATCAAGACTATTTGTCGGTTATTTTAAAGATCATGAATGACCTGCATATTAATGAAAATTAATATATTTTGAATGAATATACTTACCGATTATGTACCGGAGACAAGTTACTTAGGGGGTTTATTAAATAGGTAATTATTTAATATTAAATACAACATCAATACCCGCGAATAGCGGAAACACGTTCCGCGATTTTTTGTAAGTCGATAGTCGGCTTTTAGCCGTTTTCTTCCCGCTGACAAAACCGAACAATGTTAAATATAATTTTCCTTGTGGTTTTATGTACGGTTTTATCGTGTTTTGAAAATATTTTATACATAAAACTTGCGGTTTTTGTTAATAAAAATATACATTGACAGAAGTTTGTTTACTTTTTACAAGACAGGTGTCAAAGGTTTGATTGCCATATAAAATTTAAAATGTTAGTTCCCGTTTCTGCCACGACTCTTCTCTTTCCGCACAGACTCTACATACATTTACATAAAAATTACTGTCCTATTTTTAAAAGTGACTATGACTTACGTCCTCTGTATAGTCGTCTCCTTGCCCATTTTCTTTTTTAGGTTTATCGTCTGAAACATTTGAAATGTAACAAGCACAGCAAAATCGAAGTTGAAAACCATTAAAATCTAATAAACATTTTCCGTTTCTGTTCCGTTCCTGTTTTAATAATTTAATAAGACGCCTGGTAACTTCGATATATTTTGTGTGTAGCGTGTTTGTTGAAGTGCGAATAGGTGCCATTAGATTTTGTGTCAAAACAATGTTTACGTTGTTTACCAGTAACTTTTTGCGGTGTGGACGTCATCAAGACATTTGGTTCCAACTCCATCTTAGCATTATCAGCCCCCTCGATGAAGTTATCGGCCACGGGGTCGACATGTGTGGCGTCTTCGCCCGCACGAATTACGAACGTCAAATCTGACCTTACGGCGTTCACTCTTGTTGACAAATATTCACGAGGACGTCCTGCGAAACGAAGTTAAATCTGATGGAATAGTTTTTTAAAGTAAGGTTTTGCTTGGCCCCTCAGTGTACGTACTTGGTAAATATCATCATATCAGAAAATATTTACCTATTTTTAACCGACTTCCATTTCATAGAAAGAGGAGGTTCTGTATTCGGTTGTGGCTATTTTTTTTTTTTTCTATGTACGTTCACCGATTACTCCGACATCCGTAGTCCGATTTGAGTAATTATTTTTTTGTTTGAAAGGAGCTACCTCCGAGTTGGTCCCATTTTAATTTGGTTCTGTTCTGATAATGGGATCCATGAGGAATTGAGGGAACTCCTCAATTTTTAAAGGCACATGCATGGTGATTTGGGTGTTTTCTTAAGCAACTCGAGCATTTTCTCCCGAAAACCACCACTTTGATGAAGTAGACCCGATGATGATGATTGTTTTAATGATAATGATGATGATTTATTAAATGTAGTACGTTCAGCGATTACTCCGGCACCTGTGATCCGATTTGTGTAATTCTTTTTTTGTTTGGAAGGAGTTGCCTCCAAGGTGTTTCCGTATTATTTTTGGTTCTGGTCTGATGATGGAATCCATGAGGAATTGAGGGAACTCCTCAGTTTTTAAAGGCACGTGTAAAGTGATTTCGGTGTTTTCTAAAGTAACTCGAGCATTTGCTTCCGAACACCGCTAATTTGATGTAGTGCAAGTGTATGAATGTTGAATGTACTATTTTTATATATAAAAAATTAATACATATTTAGAGAGACTTTTTACACAGAGGCCTAATACTTTGAAAAAAAATTAATAAATATTGATTACAAAAAAAAATATTGTAACTACGTTTATCCGTTAACCTGCCGTGTCCCAACGCGAGGTACTGATGTTCCGAGCTATGAAAACCACACAAAATATTAACTTAATTTAACGGCATTACCGTATTTTATTAACATATATCCTTAAGTTTTAAAGTATTACTATCGCATAACAATATTATACTTATATTTTAAGTTATTCGGCTTCAAAGTTTGTCCAAGGCAATTCTTAACAGTCACCTGGCGCGTCACATTCACGACGATTGTATAACCCCCACCGCACCTTTCCCGTCTCACTCCGCACGAGCTGAAGCCGTCACTCATCAGCTATCACCTGGTAGGACGAAGACGTGGTTATTGTGCTTCGCAAATAAAACACAAACGACAAAGTATCGGAAATTGGAGTTTGTAATGGGTAAGTACTCTTTATCCTGGAGTCGATATCTTGCTAATTATGTAACCTATCGCATTACTATCAAGATATGTAACGTAAACAATAGTTTAGTTTTATATGCCTAAGTATGGAGTTCATCAAGCTAATACATTTTGTGTATTCGCGATATAACTGCCATTTTCCCCATCACCTGCATATCGTCCACCTGGCTAAAACTGCCAGGTGGATGAGATTTTGTGGCAGGTTAATGTCACTGATACCACAACTAATACTCGTAACTATATAATTATATAGCGGTTATATCGCTTTTGTGTGTTAATTTAGGAATAAAAACTATCCTGTATGTTAAAGCTGCATATTATTGAAATTTTTGTACTTTTGTCTTAAGTCTCGTTAACCTGTCTAAAAAAGTCAGGTGAATGATGCAATGGCAGGTGAACGAAGCGTCATTCACCTGCCATATGACAGGTGATCGATAATTATTTAAAATCCACGTTACATATACTCAAACTATTATTATTATGAGGGTTTTTAGTTTTAGACATATATTAAAATGATTTGTAAAAAGTATAAGTATATGCAGATTAGTCCCGTTCTTGTCAAAATCTTAAAGGCATACATACAGTGATTTTTGTGTTTTTATTTACAAATCAAGCATATACATTCACAAAAGTGACATTGGATGAAGTGGAACTGCTGATGAAGATCAGAACGAAACTCTTCAACGACGCATAGTTCACGTTTGGCGATTTGTCCTCTTCGTTATGTTTGTTAAGCAAGATAAGTTTATAAGCTGCAGTTTTGTCAATCTCGAGTTCTGATGATGGGATCTATGAAGAATCGAGGGAACTCCTCAAATCTTAAAGGCATACATACAGTGATTTTTGTGTTTTTATTTACAAATCAAGCATATACATTCACAAAAGTGACATTGGATGAAGTGGAACTGCTGATGAAGATCAGAACGAAACTCTTCAACGACGCATAGTTCACGTTTGGCGATTTGTCCTCTTCGTTATGTTTGTTAAGCAAGATAAGTTTATAAGCTGCATTTTTGTCAATCTCGAGTTCTGATGATGGGATCCATGAGGAATCGAGGGAACTCCTCAAATCTTAAAGGCATACATATAGTGATTTTTGTGTTTTTATTTACAAATCAAGCATATACATTCACAAAAGTGACATTGGATGAAGTGGAACTGCTGATGAAGATCAGAACGGAACTCTTCAACGATGCATAGTTCACGTTTGGCGATTTGTCCTCTTCGTTATGTTTGTTAAGCAAGATAAGTTTATAAGCTGCATTTTTGTCAATCTCGAGTTGTGATGATGGGATCCATGAGGAATCGAGGGAACTCCTCAAACCTTAAAGGCATGCGTATAGTGACTTTTGGATTTACATCAGAAAATCAAGCATTTTCATTAAAAACGGTCGCATTTGATGAAGTGGAACTGCTGATGATGATTAGAACAGAACTCTTCAACGATGCATAGTACACGTTTGGCGATTTAGATTTTGACTTGGATTGGGACTGGGGCTGGGACCCGGACCCAGACTCGGGCCCGGACTCGGACCCGGACTGTGACTCGGACCCGGACCTAGACTCAAACCCGGAGTTGGACCTGGACCTGGATCCCGGCTCTTATCTGAACCTGAACCCGGACCTAACCTGACCTGACCTTGCGCCAAACCTGAGTTCCACTAGGTACTGCGAGGGTTCAACATCAGCTCTATCTTGGGTACTGCGCTCCCAAGTGCTCATCAAGACGTGTCGCTGTCGAATGACCAAAACAGCATGTGTCTATGTTGCATCAAACCTGAGTTCCAGTAGGTACTGCGAGGGTTCAGCATCAGCTCTGCTTTCCCAAGTGCTCATCAAGACGTGTCGAATGACCAAAACAGCGTGTGTCTATGTTGCACCAAACCTGAGTTCCACTAGGTACTGCGAGGGTTCACCATCAGCTCTATCTTGGGTACTGCTTTCCCAAGTGCTCGTCAAGACGTGTCGAATGACCAAAACAGCATGTGTCTATGTTGCATCAAACCTGAGTTCCAGTAGGTACTGCGAGGGTTCATCATCAGCTCTATCTTGGGTACTGCTTTCCCATGGCCTCATCAAGACGTGTCGAATGACCAAAACAGCGTGTGTCTATGTTGCACCAAACCTGAGTTCCACTAGGTACTGCGAAGGTTCAGCATCAGCTCTATCTTAGTAACCACTTTTCCAAGTGTTCATCAAGACGTGTTGGATGACCAAAACAGCGTGTGTCTATGTTGCACCAAACCTGAGTTCCACTAGGTACTGCGAGGGTTCATCATCAGCTCTATCTTGGGTACTGCTTTCCCAAGTGCTCGTCAAGACGTGTCGAATGACCAAAACAGCATGTGTCTATGTTGCATCAAACCTGAGTTCCAGTAGGTACTGCGAGGGTTCATCATCAGCTCTATCTTGGGTACTGCTTTCCCATGGCCTCATCAAGACGTGTCGAATGACCAAAACAGCGTGTGTCTATGTTGCACCAAACCTGAGTTCCACTAGGTACTGCGAAGGTTCAGCATCAGCTCTATCTTAGTAACCACTTTTCCAAGTGTTCATCAAGACGTGTTGGATGACCAAAACAGCGTGTGTCTATGTTGCACCAAACCTGAGTTCCACTAGGTGCTGCGAGGGTTCAGCATCAGCTCTATCTTGGGTACTGCTCTCCCAAGTCCTCATCAAGACGTGTCGAATGACCAAAACAGCGTGTGTCTATGTTGCACTAAACCTGAGTTCCACTAGGTACTGCGAGGGTTCAGCATCAGCTCTATCTTGGGTACTGCTCTCCCAAGTCCTCATCGAGACGTGTCGAATGACCAAAACAGCGTGTGTCTATGTTGCACCAAACCTGAGTTCCACTAGGTGCTGCGAGGGTTCAGCATCAGCTCTATCTTGGGTACTGCCCTCCCAAGTCCTCATCAAAACGTGTCGAATGACCAAAACAGCGTGTGTCTATGTTGCACCAAACCTGAGTTCCACTAGGTGTTGCGAGGGTTCAGCATCAGCTGTATCTTGGGTACTGCCCTCCTAAGTCCTCATCAAAACGTGTCGAATGACCAAAACAGCGTGTGTCTATGTTGCACCAAACCTGAGTTCCACTAGGTGTTGCGAGGGTTCAGCATCAGCTGTATCTTGGGTACTGCCCTCCTAAGTCCTCATCAAGACGTGTCGAATGACCAAAACAGCGTGTGTCTATGTTGCACCAAACCTGAGTTCCACTAGGTGTTGCGAGGGTTCAGCATCAGCTCTATCTTGGGTACTGCTCTTCCAAGTGCTCATCATGACGTGTTGGATGACCAAAACAGCGTGTGTCTATGTTGCACCAAACCTGAGTTCCACTACGTGCTGCGAGGGTTCAGCATCAGCTCTATCTTGGGTACTGCCCTCCCAAGTCCTCATCAAAACGTGTCGAATGACCAAAACAGCGTGTATCTATGTTGCACCAAACCTTAGTTCCACTAGGTGCTGCGAGGGTTCAGCATCAGCTCTATCTTGGGTACTGCCCTCCCAAGTCCTCATCAAAACGTGTCGAATGACCAAAACAGCGTGTGTCTATGTTGCACCAAACCTGAGTTCCACTAGTTACTGCGAGGGTTCAGCATCAGCTCTATCTTGGGTACTGCTCTTCCAAGTGCTCATCAAGACGTGTTGGATGACCAAAACAGCGTGTGTCTATGTTGCACCAAACCTGAGTTCCACTAGGTGCTGCGAGGGTTCAGCATCAGCTCGATCTTGGGTACTGCCCTCCCAAGTCCTCATCAAAACGTGTCGAATGACCAAAACAGCGTGTGTCTATGTTGCACCAAACCTGAGTTCCACTAGGTGCTGCGAGGGTTCAGCATCAGCTGTATCTTGGGTACTGCCCTCCCAAGTCCTCATCAAGACGTGTCGAATGACCAAAACAGCGTGTGTCTATGTTGCACCAAACCTGAGTTCCACTAGGTGCTGCGAGGGTTCAGCATCAGCTCGATCTTGGGTACTGCCCTCCCAAGTCCTCATCAAGACGTGTCGAATGACCAAAACAGCGTGTGTCTATGTTACACCAAACCTGAGTTCCACTAGGTACTGCGAGGGTTCAGCATCAGCTCTATCTTGGGTACTGCCCTCCCAAGTCCTCATGAAGACGTGTCGAATGACCAAAACAGCGTGTGTCTATGTTGCACCAAACCTGAGTTCCACTAGGTGTTGCGAGGGTTCAGCATCAGCTGTATCTTGGGTACTGCCCTCCTAAGTCCTCATCAAAACGTGTCGAATGACCAAAACAGCGTGTGTCTATGTTGCACCAAACCTGAGTTCCACTAGGTGTTGCGAGGGTTCAGCATCAGCTGTATCTTGGGTACTGCCCTCCTAAGTCCTCATCAAGACGTGTCGAATGACCAAAACAGCGTGTGTCTATGTTGCACCAAACCTGAGTTCCACTAGGTGTTGCGAGGGTTCAGCATCAGCTCTATCTTGGGTACTGCTCTTCCAAGTGCTCATCATGACGTGTTGGATGACCAAAACAGCGTGTGTCTATGTTGCACCAAACCTGAGTTCCACTACGTGCTGCGAGGGTTCAGCATCAGCTCTATCTTGGGTACTGCCCTCCCAAGTCCTCATCAAAACGTGTCGAATGACCAAAACAGCGTGTATCTATGTTGCACCAAACCTGAGTTCCACTAGGTGCTGCGAGGGTTCAGCATCAGCTGTATCTTGGGTACTGCCCTCCCAAGTCCTCATCAAGACGTGTCGAATGACCAGAACAGCGTGTGTCTATGTTGCACCAAAACTGAGTTCCACTAGGTACTGCGAGGGTTCAGTATCAGCTCTATCTGGGGTACTGCTCTCTCAAGTGCTCATCAAGACGTGTTGGATGACCAAAACAGTGTGTGTCTATGTTGCACCAAACCTGAGTTCCACTAGGTGCTGCGAGGGTTCAGCATCAGCTCTATCTTGGGTACTGCTCTTCCAAGTGCTCATCAAGACGTGTTGGATGACCAAAACAGTGTGTGTCTATGTTGCACCAAACCTGAGTTCCACTAGGTGCTGCGAGGGTTCAGCATCAGCTCTATCTTGGGTACTGCTCTTCCAAGTGCTCATCAAGACGTGTTGGATGACCAAAACAGCATGTGTCTACGTTGCACCAAACCTGAGTTCCACTAGGTGCTGCGAGGGTTCAGCATCAGCTCTATCTTGGGTACTGCCCTCCCAAGTCCTCATCAAAACGTGTCGAATGACCAAAACAGCGTGTGTCTATGTTGCACCAAACCTGAGTTCCACTAGTTACTGCGAGGGTTCAGCATCAGCTCTATCTTGGGTACTGCTCTTCCAAGTGCTCATCAAGACGTGTTGGATGACCAAAACAGCGTGTGTCTATGTTGCACCAAACCTGAGTTCCACTAGGTGCTGCGAGGGTTCAGCATCAGCTCGATCTTGGGTACTGCCCTCCCAAGTCCTCATCAAAACGTGTCGAATGACCAAAACAGCGTGTGTCTATGTTGCACCAAACCTGAGTTCCACTAGGTGCTGCGAGGGTTCAGCATCAGCTGTATCTTGGGTACTGCCCTCCCAAGTCCTCATCAAGACGTGTCGAATGACCAAAACAGCGTGTGTCTATGTTGCACCAAACCTGAGTTCCACTAGGTGCTGCGAGGGTTCAGCATCAGCTCGATCTTGGGTACTGCCCTCCCAAGTCCTCATCAAAACGTGTCGAATGACCAAAACAGCGTGTGTCTATGTTGCACCAAACCTGAGTTTCACTAGGTGCTGCGAGGGTTCAGCATCAGCTGTATCTTGGGTACTGCCCTCCCAAGTCCTCATCAAGACGTGTCGAATGACCAAAACAGCGTGTGTCTATGTTACACCAAACCTGAGTTCCACTAGGTACTGCGAGGGTTCAGCATCAGCTCTATCTTGGGTACTGCCCTCCCAAGTCCTCATGAAGACGTGTCGAATGACCAAAACAGCGTGTGTCTATGTTGCATCAAACCTGAGTTCCACTAGGTACTGCGATGGTCCAGCATCAGCTCTATCTTGAGTTCTGCTCTCCCAAGTGCTCACCAAGACGAGTTGGATGACCAAAACTGCATGTGCCTATGTTGCACCAAACCTGAGTTCCACTAGGTACTGCCAGGGTGAATAGACAGTAAGATTGAATGTTTACTTATTCACAGAAACTTGTTATTAAATTGGGAATCGAATCGAAGGTGAGGTGGGTCAGAATCCAAAATTTTAATCATCGTGGTGGACAATAAGGTCCCTTTTTACAGAAGATGACACATTTTTCGATTATTTTTAGAAGGCATTGAAAATGATGTGGTGGACAGGTGGATGACACTCATTACAGGTGAACGATGACAAGAAACCAGGTTAACGGCAACGGACACAGGTTAATGACGCCTCTCGATAACCTGTCAATATTTTCATTGGAATTTGTACTTATTTCTCGATAACCTGCTTCTACTATCGATAACCTGGAGACAAAATATCTTTCACCTGTCCTTGATATCATTAACCTGAATTTCAAACGCCTATATCTCCTAAACTAATTGAAGGAATTGCTTCCCTTCCACATTTTCTAATAGTTAAAGTTGCCTTTTAACGATCCCAATAAAAAAAAATGCGAAAATGCAAAATTTTTGAAAAACGTTAACGTTAACCTGGCGGTGCCAACTTTTTGAGAAACGACCTTATTAAAGTAGATACACGAAGTAAGTGTTAATCATGATGTTGTTTTTCATTCATGCGTCGCCCTATTAACAATAATGCGTTAAAACTAAAAATGGAAAAATAAAAACTTTTTACAAAAAAAAGAAAACCGACTTCAAAAAGGATGAAATAAAATATTATCCTTTTTAAGTCTATGCGTTACCAACTGATATGTTTGAAGTCGGTGCCAAGCCAAGTAGTAAAGAATACCCGTCAAAAATAATCAGCTTTATGACTATAAATCCCATTAGAACTGTACCATTAGAACTATTATAAATGTGTAAGTAATTCTGTCTGCCTCTTTGTCGCCTTTTCATGGCTAAACAACTGAACCGCTTTAGGTGAAATTTGGCAAGAACGTAAATGCCTTGAATTGTTTTATATTTTGAAATGTAGTCCTCTGAATAAGGGACGGGAAATAACTTCATTCCCAATCCCACGCTTGCGTGCCGACAAACATGGTACGGACTGTGCCAAGAAGGTTTGATTTGATCGTGTGTTCTGAGGTGTGTTCTTAGGTACAGTCGACGTCAAAGATATGTATTATACACTTTTGCACCTTACTCCTTTGTAATATGACGAAAAGTGTAAACATATTTTTAACGTCGACTGTACCTACAGCAAGTACGTTCATTGTAAGGCAATCCAACGTACATCCTTATCGAATCGCACCAAAATCATGGTATGCTTATAAAGTTGGCTTGGCACCGACTTCAAACATATCAGTTGGTAACGCATAGACTTAAAAAGGATAATATTTTATTTCATCCTTTTTGAAGTCGGTTTTCTTTTTTTTGTAAAAAGTTTTTATATATAAAATTGGACGCACATGAGTTCAAATTATTAATAAAATTAAAATAGAAATTATAATGTGTACTTTAGAAGTTATGAGGGAACCAATGAACATACATACATACATACCCACATACATACCGGTCAAAATCATAACCCTCCTTTTGCGTTGCCGTAGTCGGGTAAAGAATCATAAAATAAGACATCTTTAAAATTAGACAATAACGATAACAAACACAGGTCTCATTAAATGTCATTTATCGTAATTTACTAACGGAGCATGCGACTTTGCCCAGTGGCCAACTGTGGCTGTCATTCATTAGCCTCTGCTTAAAATACGAACGCCTCCGTCTAGCCTCAGCATACTCGTAAACTTATTATGAATGAATGCTCTTGTAGAGACCAAATTTATGAACAAAACGATCGTTTTCGAAGCTGAGTACTTACATATGTTACATTTTTAAATAAAAATGTTTTGTGAATGCATGGTTCGATATGCTCCGTAACAAACGATAGGTAGTGTAAACATATATATTAAAATAATATAAAAGTTACGAATACCCGACTCTAAGGCGGCGTTTGCAATCATGCAACCTTCCTGAAGAACTAGATTAACTAAATGATAGGCAAGCAAGCCTGCAACATGGGAATTATTGTCACTTTCTTCCATTATTTTGTAATATTTTCAGTACTAATTTTTTCTTCGTGCACAATTTTCTAACTTTGGCTTGACTTATGTACGTATGTCATGCTTGTTTTGTTTTTTACCTTTGCCTTAATTTTTTTCCAGCCATTGCTGAAAAAATGTCATTCTAACAGTAAGTTTTTAAAATAGAAATTCTAGGCATTTACCTTGGTAGAAATTGAGTAGAAATATTAATTTCTAAGTATATCGGTGTTCCCTAGAATTAATAGCCTAGATATACAGGGTGGAAAAATAAGTCGGGCCCTGGAGGGAAACTATCTTAAATCCTTATGTTGGCTCATTTTACTTAAAGGAGACATTTCTTTATTTTTAAAAAGAAATAAAACTGCATTCAAAGCTATTTCTTTTTTTCTTCAATTTTGCTTGTCTAAAAATATTCTTGAGTACAAAAAATTCGATTTTATGGATATTTTGTACGACAGACGAGTGTAAGACCTAATGTTTCTTGGAGAAATGTTATCATTAACATTAACTGTGTCGATTAGTAGAAAAAAATAGCGAGTGTTTATTTTTTGAAAGTTTTACTCTGTTCGATTCCCGGTCGAGACAAGCTAATTTAAAAAAATCTTTGAATGCAGTTTTGTTGCTTTTTAAAAATAAAGGAATATCTCCTTTAAGTAAAATGAGCCAACTTGAGGATTTAAGGTAGTTTCCCTCCAGAGCCCGACATATCTTTCCATACACACTGTATACCTACTTAATTACATTTTGTGCAGTTTTAAAATAAATTCAATCAAAAAATATATATATATGCCAAGAACAGGCCTCTTGGCCACCAAACACCAAACATCGTAACTACATTTCAAGCGGTGTTCCCTAGTATTAATAGCATAGAGATATAATACTTTATTAAAATATTGTGTAGATTTAAAATAAATTCAATCAAAAATTATATAAATAATTTATCGTAACTACGTTTTCTCAAACAAATTAAACTCGTTATTACATATCTCAACCGACGTAGCAATCGTCAAAAAAAAGTTACAAATTAGCAGCGAAAAATTATACACAAGTACAAAAGCAAAAGCTTGTGAGAAATAATAGATACTTAATTATTAGAATACCTAAGGATTACAAAGTCGCTTTGCATTACGACATTTACGACTCTTTACAATGTAGGTAGGTGTGCTGACGGCAATACCTGTTACCTACGTATGCTGAACACAATCTATAAAGTGGGAACAGTTTAGTGGCTGCCGCTCCCACTCGGTCTCTATTTATAAAGTAAATTGCCACCGCACGGCGATATCCACACCAATCTCGTTAACAAAGACTGTCGCGCTGCCACTATCACATCAAGGACATGTCACCTGTCATATTACTTAACCATTACCATCCATTACTACGAAAATATCTATTTCTGTGGAAAATATGCTGTTCATTTCAGCGGTTGACCTAAAGAATCTGTCCAATATCTTGATTCAATGGATTTTCGTATCACTCTCTCATTAATGCAAAATGTGAGACAAAATACATATTGGACAAAAAAAAATTGGCAGGTGGAATACCACACTATCTTACAAATGCCATACTACCTATACTTATACGTAAACAACTTCAACTAACAAATATTGTGAAAGAATGCACTTGTAGGGGCCTTCTTGAATAGGGGCCTGCCAGTTTTAAATTTGAAGTACTTACTGATGACCATCTTAGGAATATTTGTGATACAAATTCGTAAGCAACTCCGTAAAGAGTAAGTAAAGTGACTAATTAATTTTCCTCATATAGGTGAAAACCGCATGAAAATCCGTTTAGTAGTTTTTGAGTTTATCGCGAACATACAAACACACAAACAGACAGACGCTGCGGGGGACTTTGTAGTGATGTAGGTAGTGCTTTTCATAACTGACCATCAGAATTCAAACCAGGACCTGATGGGTACCTACCTAGTTAATTATGAAGTGACAATCCTCTCAGCACGGCGCCGACCTTTCCTAACCTACAACACCCGATATCTTGACATCACGGTATGGTCGCCTGCGCCTGACTACTTATGTATTAAGTATATATATAGTGTTTCATGTAAATTATTCTACACGAAGCAGGTGAATAAGATAGGGGAGATCTTCAATGGACAAGATAGTGACCTAGTTCTCGGCCTGGTTGTGAATCGGCCGCCATGTTGTCCCCTCTCCGGGTGCGGGAGGCTGCGCACAAATCAATGTAGGTACTGTTAACAAAACACGCGGTAGGTGGTCTTGTTAACAAATAATGCTTAGCTAAAAAAATTTTTTTTTTTATTCTTATTTATTTTATAAGCCATACATCTTATGATAAAGTCGGCTTAAAAATTAAAATTAAATTTTATTCTGAATAATTTTGTAAACTTTTCAGTTTTTAGGTACCTAGGTACAGTCTACTGTAAAAACATGGGTGTAGGTGTATCCAACTTATTCAAAAATATGTCCCATAGTTGTTAATTCGCTGACATTATAAGAGCTATGGGACATATTTTTGAGATGATTTGTGCACCAATATTTCTACAGTTGACTACAGATTGTGTTGTTCAATTTTATTTTCGGAAAACCAATTGAGTGTTCAGTATCGGTTCAATTTTAGATGGTGACCTATTCTATCCTCAGAGATGGCAAATATAATAAATACTCCTCCTCAGTGTGAAAAGTACCACCTATCGATCCTACGCAGTTCCCTAAAACGCAGGTTTATTATTTTTTATTGAATTCTTCCACAACAAGTAAGTAGGCTGTTACTAAATTACATTTACGTATTATCAGTAAGTATTTTAAGTTTTTTCATTTCTCATGCTCTGAATGAAGGTCATTGTTGTTCTAAAAGGTATGCAGAAAATGATACGTTTCTGCACTAGAGCATTTTAGAATCCAAGTACAATTTTATTTATTTTTCACGATAAACAATTGAAGTTTGGGTATAAATGATGGATTTGTTATACAATTTCCATTCTGATATTTGACTCCCCATTCTGTATTATAACGATATACTTTTGCCTAAATTATTAATCGAAAGTATCCTCAAAAAATACTACAAAAATTTATGCTTAAAAAACACATACATTTTACTTTCTTCGTATTCGAAATGAAAAGTAGAGTGTTTAACTCGGGTGAATGGCATCATTTCATCCCTAGGTTAACAATCTACTATTAAGTATTTTCCCCGTGCGTTCTCGCGGCTGCTGACCCTACAGGCTATGGGTTGCGCAGAGCCTCACTCTCCCTCGCTTCCCTCCGGTGACTGCGCGTCCTTTCCTCTCCGCGCACACCTATCCTTCACTAAAATGTAAACAAGTGCCGATACTAGATTTTTTTAATAACCTAAATATCTAAACTTAATTTTAGTGCGTGTTGCGTGTTATTCTAAGTCTCACCCATAGCAATACATCAGTGTATTCGATGACACTCAAAAGTGACAGCGCACAGATTTTAAATCAAAAATCTTTGTCAGAATCGGATTTTTAATCACGTGCGTGCGAATAAAGTTTCCGACCACTAAGTACCTAGGATGTCCGCCGATAGTACAAAATAGGGTTATTCAACTTATTAAACATTTTTTTACGTATGTGATCATTTCTTTAATTATTGGTTTGCGTAAATATTGGTAAAAATCATACACATCTAAATTAAAGCAAGTCTAAATCGATTATACGTGGTGGCTCAAGCAGCCTATATTACTTAAGAAAATGGTTGACTGGAGAGCAGTCAAGTTTTCGTACACGTGACCGGCGGGAGGCAAGTGCGAATACCTTAATTCTTAAACACATAAATTCGATTAGTTAAACAGAACGTGAAAGAGATTCTTAAGAAGAGATTCTTTGTGACATTATTCCAGTGTGATGGTTAAACCTGAGCGGATTATCTAATCGTTACGTATGTCGTTTCTGGGTCGATAAGGAGATGAAACATGAGGGGGTGATCATGCCGGAAGATGACCCAAGCGCGGACGAGCTGGTGCCGATCCCCGTGCAGATATTTCTGTGGACACAGTCGTCGCCGTTCGTGCGGCCACGGCTTGGAAAGGTCCACGATGCTTCGTGTATGGTAAGTGGCCGACCAGAATCCAGTTATCAGTGTTATCGTACATAAAAGTTCATTAGCATTTTGTGTTCAAAAATTAAGGTTAAAAAAAAAGTTCACTATTTAACTCCGAATACTCAAGGAATACCTAAGATAAATTAGGTATTCGGGACTATTATTATTTTAGTTCCTCTCCAATACATGGCCGCTCAACTCTAAAATGTTTAAGACAACTCGGTGGTGGCTTTCCAACACACAAACCACAACAAATAACAGCCTACAGGACCAACCATTGGGTAATTTACCCTAAGTTTGATGGCCCACGACTGCAATATATCCTAATCCATGACAACTTTGTGTTGCCTGATTTAGCAAATTGGGCAGGCGCTGAATGTTATTGTGCATTTTCAAGATTATTTACAATTAACTATTTCAGGGATTCGAAATCTGTGCGCCGTGACGCCCTGGGCGCCACCGTAGCAGTAGAGAGGGGCGTCGTGAGCCAATCCTCCTCACCGAGTTGCCTATCTATTTCAAATAGCTTAGCTAGGTTAGGGCACCGCAGCCAAAATTTTTAACTTGCAAGTGCGCTGTGGACTGAAGAAGATTGGCAACCCCTGACCTATTTTATTTATAGCTTTTCGTTGTAACTAAGTATGTTACGTGTGGTAGGTTTTAAAGTAGGTAGGTATTGTAAATTTTTCTCCTTAGACTCATAAGGTAGGTATTTTATTATAATTTTGACGAATTTGTGTGTTGATTCTAATGAATAAATAATTACTTTATGCTTTATATACATTTAAGGATATCTAATATTTTTGCCCGCAGTTTTGCCAACGAGCACAAGGCCATCACGTAAGTCTATTCCATCTACTTATACATACCCCTAACATTTATACATATACAATACAATCCGAATAATCTACATATACATACCCATACCCCTAACATTTATACAATACAATCAGAATACACCTCCTGGAGGCCGATTTTTGAAATTCGAGCACTCGATTTTGCCACTCGGAAGTCGGTGGAAAACAGCGAAATGCTACTTTTTGAAATACGAGCGATAAAATTGGGAATCGAGTGGTACTGAGCACTCGTTTTCAATTCTACAAGTAGAACTATAGTTTGTATTAGTAGAATTTAAATGCCGGATACTCGAGATAATATTGATCGAAATACACGAAATTCGACCACTCGATTTCGTGTATTTCGTTCAATAATATCTCCACTACTAGGCATTTAAATTCTACTAATAGAATTGAAAACGAGTGGTCAATACCACTAGATTCCAAATTTCGATCGCTCTTTTTTCAAAAATTAGTATTTCGCCGTTTTCTACCGATTTTCGACTGACGAAATCGAGCGATCGAAATTCAAAAATCGGTACCCTGTTAAGATAAAAGTACAGTTCCCAGTGTTCAGTTGGCGCCAGCATAGGTTTATCTGTTTGTCCTAAAAAAAAAATTCTTGTTTGTTTTTGTGAATTTTATGACCTGGATGCTTTAAGCCAAATCTTATGGAACCAAACCAGAGGAACTTTATGGAACCAAATCAAATCAGGCCCACAAACAAAAGTTACGATTTTACAAGTGTGAACTAGCAACATTGGTGCGATTGACATGCTCTTGACCAATGGCGAAAGGTATTTCGTCTAGTGTTGCTGAAACAGACTTAAAAAATTATGAAACTGGTCGTCCTTTCAAGCACTAACAGACGAGCGTACCGGACCACGACCTTGGAATGGTCCGAGCGTGTTCATTCGAGTGGAGGGTGGACTCTAAATGATAAGATATTGTAACAACTAGTTAGGTTCTTTCATTTACTTAATTAAATTGGCGCCCCATTATAAATAAAACTTAAGTAAATTTTGGCATAGCAACACATAAAATTTGCGCGAAATTTGTCTGTATTAAATGTCACAATGACAATGACAGTCGGATGATAAAATTAACAGATGAATATGTTTGTTTATTTATTTATATTGTTAAGAAAACTGGAATAAATGCACTATTATTAATGAATAATTTTTCAATTCTTTCAAAAAGGAGCTAAAGGAGGCTTGTAAGGTAAGACAAAATTGCAGTTAGTCAATTTCTTTAAAGTTATCGTAGTGCCACTGTTTTGTGATTTGATTAAAGATTATATTTTCAAGTTCCTGATGAAATATCTTATTATTGCAGTCATTTGAAAAGGTCCTGGTCCAAAACTTGCGTTTTGGTCTATCCATCAGTCTCTCGCAAGCGATAGAAGCGATCCCGCGATGGCGTTTTGTTCAGGCTGCTCTACCACACGTTATGCACTCGTTAGCTGCCGTACTACACAACAGGTACTACAATCTTGACGCTAAACGCTAGTTTCGAAAATCTCGGCCCAAGCCCTCCTACACATACACTTACGACTCAAATGGCGAGCTTTACTGCATGTCTTGCGGCCGGAAGTTTAAGACAAAACTCGGTTTCGCGAGTCACGTTCGAGCCCATGCACGTCAGGCTTTACTGAATACCTGATACTGATTTGTCTGGGTGTCGCCATCGACGGATACGTCTGGGAGGACATCATCATCATCATCATCATCACTACAATAAAGAAATTTAGCCCGCTCCACACTTCTGCGATCTGCGATCTCGACTCCACACTCGCGTTCGTAACTTCAATATTATTTCTCTGTAGAGCATAGTTATCATATGTCATTTATTATTGTGACATTAATAATCTAGTATAATGTATATACAAGCAAGGTAGCTTTTTATTGACACAATGAAATCAAAACAGTTTAGTACACTCAGCAAAATAAGAAATTTTTAGTTATACAAGTAAGTTGTAACTCTTAATTTAGATATATAATAAGTTTTTATTTTATCCAGGGTAAAAGACAATATGTCAAGCCTCGGCAATGTGGAGACAAAACTTCTGTACACAATGCACTGGATCATACTTGACGCATCTGACGAGTGCTCCGAGGCTGACTATGAGGCTGGCATTTTTCACACAAACCCTTTTCACTACCTGTTCTCCATTCCTATAATGACGGTAAATACCTTAGTTAAGATAATCCCTAGGTTCAGTCAGCATGAAATAATGACAGCCAAAGTGGCAGAATATATTGTAACATACCTAATTGAAATAAGGATTCTTATCATTGAAATAAGGATGTGTCTTGATATATTTCGCCACTTTGGCCATCATCACTTTATATTGGATGCTGACTGTACCTAATGGCTTAATAGTTATTCTTCAATACATGTGATTAAGTAAACAGAAATCATTTTTATTTTGTAGTTCATTCATTCTTTATTTGTTTCAGCTATTTGTTTTTCTATTTGCTCCGATAGCAGGTAACTTAAAAGAGTCAGATTTCACAAATAACTTCCGTTTGGAGAATGGTCTGAAGATTTGGCAAGGCTTTTGGGAGTACAGGCATCCTGATGCCCCCTGCTTCACCACACTTGTGAAGCCCAAACCAAAACCTTTAGGGAGTAAGGTTACCAAAAGGCCACAACATGGAGATATATTTTTAGGGCGTAAGTACGATATTTATAGAATTACTTGATCATGTATCATCAATACTTAAGAGTTATGCTCTATCAATCTCTTGACTTTCATCAACACAACACGACAACAATAATGATTGAATTCTTGTTGTGACAATGATTTTTCTGGAAAAAGGGCAAGGTCGCCCACATACCTGGAGGCGCATAGTCGAAAAAGAGGTTGCACCAGTTGGCCTCTGCTGGGCGGAGCTGGAGGAGGCCGCGCTGGACCGCGAAAAATGGAAATTCCTTCTGAGAGCCCTGTGCCCCTGATGAGGGATAACAGGATATCATCGTCAGTTTCATTGCACACAAATTTCCTATTGCCCTGGACTGTTACTTAAATCTCAAATTAGAAATTTTTGAAATCATTTCTTAAATTCTCATATTGGGAATGCCATTATTTTAAGAAAATAGATAAAAATTTTTTGGTCTGTTACCTACTCTTTTAACATGTTTAATTTTGATTGGTCAGGAATATAATTAATATGCAGTTAATAATACCATTATTGTTTAAAACTATTTATTTTGTTTATAATTTGTTTTATAATTGAATTATGATTAGATTCACATGTTATTTTTAGGTAAACCTTCAAAAGAGGATGGGGGAACATTAAATGGTAGCCCTCCGAGTCAAACCGTATCTATGTCCCAATCAGAGGTTCCATCTAAACAAGGCAGTACAGAGGACGAGCAGTGGCTTTCATCTCCAAAAGACACCATATTCCCAGAAACTATACCAGAAGAAAGCTCAAGTACTGAAGAGGAGCATGTGGTGAGTCAAACTTCAACTCTTACCACTGAGTAAATAAGTATTATTTTACTGTGACTTTCTAAAACATTCGTACTTCTTTACAGTTTATTTACCGTCTACCCAGCGAGGTATGCAGTGGGGCCGTTAAAGAAGCGTATACAGTATATTCTGCTGATCCGAGTCTCTTTCAAGTTCGCAAATCTGATGGAACTAAACAGCCAATACCAGGCATCAAGCCACTACCACAGGTCACAAAGATGAGGTAATTTATCATGTACGAGTATAAAAAATGTGCAGTGTATAATTTGATTAATTTGTATGTTTTTATATTAAAATATATAATAACGTATTTAAAAATCTGGCCATAATTTAAAAAAAAAACTGTCTTAAGACGCTGGGGATTTAACCTGGGGCATCAAGGCGTTTCAACATTTCAAAGCTACAAATATTTAATTTAGTACAAGAAGAACACAAGACAAAAATGAGAGTTATTAACAATTAATAATAATTTACAGCTCGTCAGATAAGGAGTCTCTGTCGGATAGCGGTTCCGCCTCGAAGCCTAAACCAACACCGAGTCCCATGGACAAACCGTGTTCAGCTAAGCAGGCACATGTATGTGATTATATAGATTCGAATACAATAAATATACATACATAATTTAAAAAGTTACATACTGCTAAATATATGACATCCCGCGGGTAAAGTTACCTTGTGGCGGTTGGCGCTTACGCTATTATTAACGCCGCTCCAATATTATAGCGGCGCTATGCGACGTAAGCGCCAGCCGCCATAAGGTACCTTTTGCCGTGGAACGTCACATATAATCGATTAAACTTCAGCACAAAAAATACCATTCAATCTTATAACAGTAGGTGTAGCTAAAATGCTGAATGTCAGTGAAAAATACGAGAGCTAAATGAAATATATATGTACTCCTAATAACATCCTAAATATTGGCGCCTGATATTACAGCACTACAAACTGTGATACTGATACCTATTTACCTATCTACCATTTCCTAAAGACTTAAATAAGAAGAATGATCTCAAATGACGTTTATTAACTTTGGCAGGTATCATCAGCTACGTTCCTAGACGTCGCTACGCTTAGATGCCTGTTCACGACGCAGTGGACCGAGGATGGCGTCCACTGGGCCCTGCACTACTTATATAACAGGTGTTTATTAATTTAATATCTGGGAGACAAAAAAAAACACAAAAACGCGCTTTTTCGCAGAGATAAGACCAACCTAGATCGATTGTTCGCCCCCCAAAACCCCTAAATAGTAAATTTCATCGAAATCGTTAGACCCGTTCCGAGATCACCGAAATATATAAATAAATAAATATACAAGAATTGCTCGTTTTAACTATAAGATTTATTTGTTTTACGATGGAACAAAGTTGTTGTTTAACCTCTCGTGCTAATATTGATACCCGTAAAAGAGAAAATATCCTAAAATTGAACCACGAGTATAGCGAGTGGTTCGAAAAGTGCTGCCAAGTGTGAAACAAAAAATACTAACTGTAAAACATTACAAATCAAATCCAAATGAACGCTATTAGATATTTATCTTTCAAAATCAGCGGTAGGATCACCGGCTAGCTCTTACCGGCCTATTTTAGAAACTAAAATGTAACTGCCACTGGCCTCCTTTTCATTAAGGTTTCCTGACCTTTGCCCTAATTGGGATTGGCAAATTATTGAACCAGTACACTTTTTGACTCACTTACAAGTCTTCTCACTTTTCAGACTACGTGATATATGCGATGACCTATCTAAACAAACACAACCGAGAAGAAGAAGTAATTCTCTACCCATTCCCAAAATAGAAGTTTCCATATATCAAAGCCCCGAAATGAAGAAAAGGGATTCTCTAAAAAACTTAATGGACGTCCCCGATTTGAAGGAGTCCCCGGTTACTGAAATATGTTACCCTCCCGCATCTCCCAAACTCGAGGAAGAACCCCTGACGAGACGGGCGAGTGAAAAAGTTAAAAGGAAAATGAAAATGGCCGATCTCAAAGCATTTGTGGAAACAAAAATGTTCTCGAAATCGGAAAAGGCATTAGAGAAAATTGGACACGATGATCACAAGTTCAGTTTTCATACTGCCGTAAGAATGCTATCTGTAGATATTTTTTTTTATTACCTCTTTATTGCTTTATATTCGCTTACAGGGTGTAAATTAACGCGGGTACTTTTTCAGGAGTATCATAGAAGTTTGGACAATAATGAAGATAGACCGAATTCTGCTTTAGGATCCCATTTCCCGGCGATAGCCCCTCGTCTGACCGGCGACCTCCTGCCCTGTAATCTGATCAAAGGCAAAAGTATGCCTAGTCTTAGGTGAGTAGATGTCTTTTAATTATAGTTTAATATTTTTACCGTTTGGCTATCCCCTTCCAATATTACCCATGCATTTGCAAAGTACATATATCATTGGTCAAAACCAAAGGCAGGTGGAACTAGTAATTTTAAACATATTCTGGCAAGTTACAAAATTTAAGGCGTTTGAAGTTATGAGCTATGGTATTTATGATAGAAGCTTTTTTCCATTCCATAGGACCTTTAATTCGCTAGATTTAAATGCTAATTAGCGCGGATTTTACATTCCATCGAATTAGAGCTAAAAATTTGTATTTATTATATTTTTTTCTAATCCAGCACAGCATGATTTAAACCTCCTCACATTTCTCTGACGTTTCCTGTTTAAACATATGTATTTTCTCTTTCTCCCGTGTTGTTAACGCTTTATCCTGTACTTTATTGTGGACGAACGTTGGGTTGCTAGCTGTCTGATAGACGAGCTAGCCTCCAATGGGTAAGTGAAGTATTTCCGAGGACCGTAGGTAGTCGCTTCGTTGTAGATGCAAGCCTATCATTGCCGGCTCTTCCGGTTGTCGCGTATTTTACTTTACGCCTAGATTTTTTAATTAAGTAATTTAGAGCGGGCGCGCTATCAGATTAGGCTTAGACAAGGTAACAATTACTTTGATAGAACTTTAGCACAAGAACACAAACTAAACACCTGCTAAACACGCACAAACATCAAAGTGGTTGTATGCACGCACAAAATTCACCAGGTAACATGCAGTTCATACGCGTATATTTCAGTGCTATGTTTTTTGTAGACTGTCTTTTAGTTCTTAATAACCGCATTAAATTGTAGTTAAACAGATAAACATAATATTAAACAATCACGCCTAATGATCAAGGTGATGGATAGAGACGCACCTATACGTGTAAGCGACAGTATCTGTATTTATTTATCTTGCTTAGCCTATAACTGCTTTCTTCACTTTTATATTAGTTAGGATGTGGGTTGCATTCGGCACTAAATCGCTTTTATTTAAGAACATGTAAATAAGAATCTGCTGTGTTCGAATAAATCAAAACATGGCATGTTATAGAGAAATACTTGCAGCAATACTTCATAGCATGAGCACAGTAAATACAGTAGAACGTATCTAAACCACGGGACAACCCGTTATAAAAATCGTATTGGCTTTTGTGATTCTAAATTTATATATGATAACAAATGAAATTGGTGTCACAGCGGGACTAGCACAACCGATCGCGTGACTGAAGTCCTGAGCTCAAAAAACCATCCACCTCTTGCGATATGACGGCCAGTGCTAGTTCATCAAAATTTTAGTTTATCTTTTAATTAGAAAGAGAACGGTATTGCAGGTACATTGGAGAGATAAAGACGGAGCGAGCGCACGGGTACGCGGGTGCTATGCCCACAAACATGCAAAAGAAGAAGAACCCGATTATAACCGTCACGGAGCACACGCCCACTCCGTCACCGGACTATCTTTCCAAAACTCAACAGGTAAATATAATTGCGTTTATGCTTTAATCTTTGTGCGACTATAGCACACGCGCATGCAGATTGAATTTTCATAATATGACGCGTCAAATAACTAAACGGGTCATTAAACAGCACAGTGACGCTGCCGATACCTCAAATAGTTTTTAATTTCCAAAACTTCCCATTTATCTATCTATTTAGTTTGGGTAATCCACAACAGCTCTTTGCTACTTGTAAAGCTCATTTTCGACGATTTTTCAAGGTCTGTCCAGACTTGCTGAATGCGCCCATCGCGCGCCATTCGCGAACCACTCACCGCAACCTCGATGCACTCAGAAATTCACACAAGCATTTAGCGATATTATTAAAAAATGTTTCGTTTCGCAGATACTCGTAACACTAGTGGGGCATTCACCAGATATGAATGCGCCTTTTAAGAGCCTATCAACGTGGACACTAGCGCCACTGCTAAATAATCGCGATTGTTTCAAAAAGGGGGCCTCTACGTACTGTGTTTTGTATTTAAGTACGTTTTAAATACATCAAACTAATTTTTAAGTTACTGGATTCTTCGATCTATGACCTGAAAACAAAATCGGCCGTTTTAACTTTGGATGCATAGATTGACGAATCCAGCAACATAAAAACCATGTACCACTTTAAAAACTAGTTTGATGTATTCAAAAGGTACTTAAATACAAAATACAGTACGTAGCGGTCCCCTTTTTTAAATACCTACCTTAAAATTTAAATAATCACGATTATTTAGCAGTGGCGCTAGTGTGCACGTTGATGGGCTCTATAATACGCAGTGTGGTAATCATGTAATTTACGCAGGGCTCGCTAGAATCTCAGATGGACTCCGTGAGCATGGTGGGGTCGCAGCACATGGTCTCGCCGGAGCGCAAGCCGAGCCTTACGCGCTCGCAGACCGACTCCAACATCACGTACGTCGTCGAGGAGGTGCAGGAGGCACCCGGCTCCATACACTATATCACTAAAGACGGGGAAATTGACTTTCAAGTCGTGTTAAAGGTATTATATAACTTATCAGTCAGTTATTAAAAAAAGAAAAGTCATTTATCGTCGCAAACAAAATTTACAGTAATAAATCGAACAAAGAGAAATTAAGGTTACAGTTTACACAATAAGGTTAAAGTCCAATAGGGTAGGGTAGGGAGTTATTAGCGGAATTTAGTATGATTATAGTTAGAGAAATGTGTTATTTCTGAAACAGTGTATAACTGCTTCTTCCTGGAGTAATAGCTCCTTGCTGCTTCCTGGACTAAACATAGTAATCATTGTAATGAAAATGAACTACTTACCGTAAAATGTGCCTACTTTGCTCTAAAATTTGAATTATAAAATAATTTTTAAAATTATTAACGATGTTGTTGCATGGTAATGTTGCCAATTTAAAGTAGACCATCACTACTATCATGTTGAAACATTTAAATGAGTTTGTGACTATAGTTCTCATATGTAAAAACTGTTGAAGCAGGTACCCGTATAAGCGCGCCGTGAGCGTTTTATATGTAAAAGCGGCGGGCCCCGTTCAAGCCCCGCCCGCTAAACGCACCTGTGTGACGGAACCTTAACATTTTTAATGTAAAATCCATTTCAGGCTGTTTACTCAGTATGTGTAATGGACAGTCACTACATATCGATTCGAGTGATGGAAGTGATATTGAACCTGGTGGACACGCTGATGGAGTTGGGGGTCCATAAGAACTGGAACAGCACCAACGTGGAAGACAACCTGCCGGGCAGTGTCGACCCCTTGACGGAGTTTATGAAGGATAAGGATAACAAGGTAAAGTGAAAACTTCAATTTATCTTTTTGAGCGCCTTACCCCCTTATTCATAAACGTCTACTAAAGTTGACAAGCCGATAATAATCGTTTGTCCCTTTCCATCATACCAATATGCCGGCGTATTGTTATCGGCTTGTCAACTTTAGCAGACGTTTATGAATAAGGGGGTAAATACCTATTAGTTATACCAGTAACACCTCACCCAAGACTTCGTTAACACCAAGCAACAAAAATACAAATGTGAATGAATCTATCGAAATGTTATGTATTTTGTTACTAAATTCTCGTATGTTCTTCTAGGGAAGAGACTCCGGACTACCTTGCGCGCAAAGCCAGGATTCTACTAACGTGGAAACTGGGGACAGCACTAGGGAAAAGAGAGAGGAAGAAGACCTAGACTGCCCTTATTATATGTTACTGCATATCATTCTCAGGTAACCACGGAGTTAACTGTTCAGTTAACAAAGCTGATCGTTATCTAATGCACACACATGCCACCTTGGGTGAACAGAGGACACGAAAAATATGTTTCAAATTTGATCGATCTAGCTAGGTATCTCTGAGAAAACGCGCATTTTTTAGTTTTTACATGTTTTCCGAGCAAAGCTCAGTCTCCCAGAATTTTTTTACTTAACCCAGGTAATTTGAGCTGGGTGAACAGAGTCAACTACAGGGTAATTCCGCACATTCAACAAAATATTGTTAATCCATAAAGACAAATTGACAGACAAATTGTTTTTCTGACGAAATTACTTGTCTGCCGTTTTTCGTTATGACACGCTATACGAAAATCTATGTCTCTATCGATACCTATCTACGTATATTTCCAGGTTACTCCGCCAGCTAGGCTGTTCTCACGGCTGCGCTACGGCTCTCCGCTGCCCCATAGCTGACACCCTTCGAATCCAGGCCAAGAAGTCCCTTCGGCAACTGAGAACAGCGTCTGTCTCCAAGTTTACGCTAAGACTGAAGGAGATGACGAAGTTTGCTCCTATTAAAGAGGTGTTGGATAACCTGCACTCTACCATCGGGTTTTGCGCCGAGCCTTCGATGGTATCGCCTATGAGTAAGTTCATTACTTATAATGCTACCCGTGATCTGTGTCTGCCAATAACTTTTGGGTAAGGCTAAAGCTAGGTTCGGGTCTACTCCTTAAACAAGTGGCAGTAATTACAATAAGACTATTTGATGTACAAAAAAATAATACGAAATTAATATTACAACAACTTTTAGGCTTCACATATATTATTTATGTATTTTTTTTTGTAATACTCGTACTTACAAATGGTATATTTTATATGCAACATCTAAAATTGATCTCCCAATGCCAATAATTTTATAATGCATTGTTTACTCATACTAGAATAATACCGGTGTTAACTAATTTTTTTTCTAACAAACACATTGTGCATTTTAAATTGTATGTGTTTTAGACGTTTTTGAATTACGCCTTACATATCATCATGGACAATAATACATCTAGCTTTTTAACGGCGTTGAAATACTTATGCCCTTTGAAATTATTTCGCGCTATATACCCTATAAGACTAGACGCAATATCCAGTTTGTATGTAATGTTCTGGGCCCTGGGAACGGGAGGCGTGTGAGCTCTTCAGGGAGCTTGGAAAGCGCTTCAGAGAAAAGGGGAATGACCCCCGTTCTGAGTCATGGCTTGTCCAACAGGTCTCCATCGCCATACAGCGGGGTAACGCTGCTAGTGTGATGGGCACCTTTGGACCCGGCATGGCTCAGAACGGGTTTTAGTTTCTAAGGTTTTATACATACATAATATCTAAAATGTATCAGATAATGAAATAAAATTCCAATGTTCTTGATGTACCCGAATGAACTGAGTTTTTTTCATTTCCCCGTCCAGATCAACAAAAGCGAAACATGTCCAAGTCGCCGGACATGAGTCACCTGCAGAGCGGGTACGCGACCAACTTCGGCGCGGGCCAGGGGCCCAACGCCAGCCGCGCCGTCGAGACCTTCGTCGTCGAGTCCACCTTCCGGGTGCTCGTCACCCGGTTCGCCGCCATGCACAAGGAGCTTAAGATGCTCGATAATGCGGTGAGATTTTAATAAAAAAGTTATCTTCGTTGTAGTGTGATATGTTCCCCTCTCACTCTTCGTTACGATACTAGGTACATAAGCATGTACCCAACTTAATTAGACAGTCTTATAATAAACCTCTTACCAATAATAACTTGTGTTTCGCTTACACATCTCCCACGTCACATGGCGACCCTGCCAGGACAAGTTATTGTTGGTAGGTACATACTCCACACTACACCGTTAATTAAAGTACTTACAAAAAATACCGTCACCGTAAGATTTTGACCGAGTGCCTAAGGCCTGGTCATGACTCTTCAGTCATAAAGCTTAGGGAACCATATCAACATAACAATCAATCATATCAATAATAATCAGAATCCATGTGACACTCCTTCCAAAAAATATACCGTACATACCGCCTTTTCTTTTTAAATCTGTTTAAATGTAGCATTTATTTCACAGAACCTGTACTTGCAAGTGCGACTCCTGCTGAGTTACGTTCACGAAGTCCACGGCGGGGAATTCCGTGTGGTGGCACTGAGCGGGCTGCTCGACACCGCGGAGCGACCAGACAGCCAACCGAAGGAGGCCAACATGCAGACCACTCGCGTCATAAGGTACTTCACAGAGATACTTGAACAAGTCCACGGAGGGTAGTTCCGAGTGGTGGCTCTGAGCGGGCTGCTCGACACCGCGGAGCGACCAGACAGCCAACCGAAGGAGGCCAACATGCAGACCACTCGCGTCATAAGGTACTTCACAGAGATACTTGAACAAGTCCACGGAGGGTAGTTCCGAGTGGTGGCTCTGAGCGGGCTGCTCGACACCGCGGAGCGACCAGACAGCCAACCGAAGGAGGCCAACATGCAGACCACTCGCGTCATAAGGTACTTCACAGAGATACTTGAACAAGTCCACGGAGGGTAGTTCCGAGTGGTGGCTCTGAGCGGGCTGCTCGACACCGCGGAGCGACCAGACAGCCAACCGAAGGAGGCCAACATGCAGACCACTCGCGTCATAAGGTACTTCACAGAGATACTTGAACAAGTCCTCGGCGGGGAATTCCGTGTGGTGGCATTGAGCGGGCTGCTCGACACCGCGGAGCGACCAGACAACCAACCGAAGGAGGCCAACATGCAGACCACTCGCGTCATAAGGTACTTCACAGAGATACTTGAACAAGTCCACGGCGGGGAATTCCGTGTGGTGGCACTGAGCGGGCTGCTCGACACCGCGGAGCGACCAGACAGCCAACCGAAGGAGGCCAACATGCAGACCACTCGCGTCATAAGGTATCTCACAGAGTTACGTTAACGAGTCAATCAAGGACGAGGTTCCATAAATTTTTCATGACCATTCAGGAAAGGAGCGCCACTTGCCATTTTCTGGAGAGACATTAGGCCTGTCTCTGCGGGAGATAAAGTGAAAAGACCACTGATGTCATATTTTATTATCTTTTAAGTACGTTTATACAATACACAACTATATATTGCACTCCTCAGTCGGACCTACAGGTACAGTCAGCCAAGAAAGTGGTCTACCACTTTTCGACTCTATCAATCAGATGATAGAGTCGAAAAGTGGTAGACCACTTTCTTGGCTGACTGTACAGAAACTAGTATATCACTCTATTCATGCACGTATAATTTTTTGAATATTTTTAGTACAAATATGAGTAAATGTTTAGATTATTAATGTAAAGTACCAATTCACAGGCATATACCTCGCAGTCAAGACGACGAGCGCGGCTCCGACACGGGAGCGGACTCGGGCTGCGCTGCTGACGACAGGAGTCATAAAAAGTTCACCTTCAAGAAGAGGAGCACTTCTTCTACGGGGGCACATGTAAGTTACTCGAGCGTACAAAAATATCATAATTACACCCCGTGATCAATGAAGGAATCCAATGAAAGCGACAGTTACAGAAAATATTTAAAGGGAAAGCACCCTAATTGTGCCTTCTGTGCACAATATTGCCCGAATAAAATATGTATTTAAATTATAATTTTATAAAAAAAAATTGATAACCATTACAATCAGAATAAATAGCACCGCGCAAAATTAAACCCTTCAGATACCCTAACTTCGTGTTCTTCCCAATTGCGCATACCCGAAAAAGAAATGGAATTATACTAAGCAGGTATTGGCTACTTTCCTACTAGTCATATCAGCTTCTTTTTTAGAACTGTCAAAACGATTTGCTAATATGGAATTTATATGAAAACGTGTGTACTGACGTCACAGTCAACTCACCTACTTATTATACTTCCATCCGATCTATTAAATAGTAATTGTGTTTAAAACTCATATATCATCACAAATAACTGCTATCTATGTTTTTGTAATAATGTGTTTGATATTTTACTGTGAAAGTACCCAAAGGGAAATCCGACATGTTGAATTATCAGCTACCATTGGTTAGTTCTGGCGAAATTATGTGGCTGGAGGCGAGCTTCATAGTTTTGTCAAGCCTTTTTTTATTTGAAATGCGTGATTTATACACAATATGCCAACTTTACAAATGCATTGAGAGAAGAGTCATATAGCCCTTCAGATGGCATACGTCATTTTTGAGTACATAGTTGAATTGAAAGGATATCTTTCTGGCAATAAATTAAATTTTCTAATTTATTGACTTAATGCCACTCTAAGGGTTTTGTTTGTATACAGAGTCTACTGGAGACCGAGGGTGGGTCGGAGTCGGCCAGTCAGTCGCCGCTGTCGGTGCGCACGCGCCGCTACCCGCTGACGCCGCGCCAGTCCGAGCGCACCATCCCCTCCACCTCGTCGGCTGACATGACGCCCCACCATAAGATATCGCACTCCAAATCTGTGCCCTCCAAGTTCCACTTCAGCGGTTTAGGTAACGCGCAATAAATATAGATGGTGAAGCAAATCTTGTCAGAAAACGTGTAATTCACAATCTACTTTATTTTCGGAACCTGTACCAGCTTAAAACCTAATAAATATTGAATAACTATTTTCACTATTGTAATAGTTGAAACCATTTTTTTTGGATCATCAAACACTAAAGATGACACACATGAACAGTATTGACACTTTTCATCTGCTGTATTGGCTATGTGCGACGTTGTTAGTGGGGGTAATACAAGCCACGCCAATGCACGACTCTGTGAAAATATGATCTTTCGTCTTATACGACAACTTCATACTGTTTGGTCGCTGCCAACTATCAAATAAGCAATATCTCCCACACTCGCTAGGGCGGCGCCGCAGTCATGCACGGAGTGAATAGCAGGAGCGTGATCACTCCACCTTGTTTTATCATTGAAAGGAGCACTGCATCTTACACAATTTAACCATCTATTCGGCAACAAGGACAGTTTTTTTTTAATTCTATGTAGGTACTTTAGTTAATCAATACTTAAATAATGGCTTTAACTCGTCGGTTACTTACTTGTGTATTCATCAGTGAACTGGTTCCGGCATAAGCCGCAATCGGCGTCATTGCTGCGTAACGGCGGCGGTTCCGGCGAATCTCTGCCCATTTCTGGCAGCATGATCTCGCTGGCGCGGCCCAACCTCGCCGCGCAGCCGCTACCCAGCCGCCCCGTGCACGTCAAGCGCCGCGTCGGCTACACGCTTAATAGGTACGGTTGCTGCGCTACTGTGACCCATAGACTAGGAATCCTCTAGACCGAGTTTAGAGCAATTATTTCATGCAACCGATGATGCCAAAAATGCGGGGGTGCGCGGGACGAGGTGAGCGAAGTCCCGTGCCGTGATTGGTCCGTTCAAAGACACGGACGTCACACAAAGACACTTTCGACTCGAACATGGAGTTAAATTACCGTATGCGTGGCAGAGGGGGTAGCGCGACTATGCTCAGTCTGGAGGATGTTTTGTCTGTGCTGTAGCCAATCCAAACGGGTCAGTGTGCGGTCGGAGGTGCGCGCGACTTACTGTTGTGAGTTATGATCCTGGCAACAATTTTTGAAGTTAATATGACATTCTTAAAAAAACAGGCATTTACTTATCTGATTCCAATAAGAGACTCGTATTACTATAATACCCGATAAAATAAAAAAACAACTACAACTCTGACATGCATTCATTGTCGCCAATCTGACCTATTTGGATTACTCACCCTTTATTATTCACCCTGTGTTGTATTAAAAACAACGCCTCCTTGCAAATTAGTTATCTGTTATGTGTTATGTAACGCGCCTTCAACGAAAGTCTCGACCTAAGCCGTCCTATTCTTACACTTATAACGACCAAGGGCAGCTTTATTGTGCACAGTGCGATCGGACATTTAAAATTAAGTTCGGTTTTGCGAGCCATATACGTGCTCATCAGAGGAATTTGTAAAGGTCGCCGTTGTCGGACACGACATGGAGGACTATATATATATATATTTTCAAAATATCACTGCGATATATATAACATACAACATTGGGATGCTATAATATAAATGTTTGTCGGTAATATGGAATATGGAATCATATGTTTATTATATTTGGGTTGAGAGTGGCGCCATCAGGCGACATTTTATATAAATTCTCTATAAAAGATCATTTTAATATTTCTCGTGAAATATAAAGCACATTTTAAGCTGCTGGACTAATGGTTTGTATCAGGTATTAACATTATCTAATTTAAACATTTTGCAATCAACTATATTTTTCACCAAAATGTATCTACGCTTAAATTTTATAGGTTACTATCTTATTATACTTCGTAGTCCGCTTAACACGATTCGAGCTTTGTACTTATACGCTCTGTATTTGTGGTAATGATACTAATGATTTTAGAAAACACTGTCAGGTGCTTTGGCTCAATTCCGAATATTTGTCTATAAAAAATCTGCTCTACGAGTCAGTTTTATAAAGTACTTTTTTAACATTTCGGGCCATATGCACCATTCGGTAACCCGGGGTTAACCGGTTAAAACTGGATTTACCTTAGTTACCAGTACAATTTGACACACAGGTTTAACCGGTAAAGGGGTCATCCATAATTACATCACACGAATTTCTAGGTTTTTTGCGCCCTCCCCCCTCCTTGTCACACTTAGGCCCACTTGCATCATTCCACTAACCCGGGGTTAACCGGTTAAACCTGGAGTAACCATGGTTACCAGTACAATTTGACACTGGGTTGACGGTTAAATTAACCCCGGGTAAGTTGGATGGTGCAAGTGGGCCTTAGTCACATTTGGCAAACCCCTCCCTGATGTGACGTCACATTTTTGCAACGAAATCGGCAAATATTTATTTAAAATGTTATCAAAATATTTTTGACAAAACATATATTAGTAATTTTATAACCCAAAACTGATTGGGACAGAAAATTAAACGATTATCGTTCCAAAAACTTGTTTTTTAACCGTACAGTGAATAAAATAGTTTAAATATTTTTTTGGTTACTGATGAAGTTAAGGTGACGTCACAATGTTTGTGTCTCCTCCCTCCCCCTCGATGACCCCTTAAACCACGGGTCAGTGGGATTGTGCAAGTGGCGCTTAGTGTCATTATCACCAGAGGTACAAATAGTTTTTTTTTCAAGTAGTCAAATTAATGTTCGGAATTATTCCAAAGCTCCTCGTTGTGTTTTCCTAAATTGGGTCATTTATTTCCAGAGCTCGCAAACGAGTAGAAGACAGATTGAACAGATTCGGTCTGAGAAAGATGGGGAAGAAAAGAGACGGCAGCATCGAGGAAACGAGTGGCGGATGTAAGGGTACCCTTACACACACTTATATATATTTTATTTAGAAAATGCGGAATCCATTTTGCTTTTCTTGTTTTTTGAAATTGTATACAAATTCAATGCCAAAAACATTCGAAAAATAGCTACAAGAAGGTTCCATTTAAGAGCCCATCAACGTGCACACTAGCGCCACTGCTAAATAATAATGATCTGTGATATTTATTGAATCTAAATAAGATTTAACGAAAGATATTTAAAAAGGGGGCCGATACGTACTGTATTTTGTATTTTTTAAGTACCTTTTGAATACATCCAACTAGTTTTTATGTTGCTGGATTTGTCGATCTATGAACTCAAAACAAAAACGGCCGTTTTAACTTTGGACGCATAGATTGACGAACCCAGCAGCATAAAAACTAGTTTGATGTATCCAAAAGGTGCTTAAATACACAATACAGTACGTAGCGGCCCCCTTTTTTTATTTTTTTTTCTTCTCTCGTACTTTTATTTGTCATTTAAAGGGTCGTGAACACACCTTTAAAACCCTACCTTATAGTTGTCAAGACAAGTCTTTAGTCTATTCCCCAAAAAATAATTTGTGCATACACGCAGTATCTTTTTGGCGATTTTACGATACTTCGTGTAATGACCACTTAAAAAATATTGAATGAAATACAGTGTTGCCAACCTTATTTTAAATGTCATCTCTGACAAATAAGTGAACCATAGACATTTTTTTTTATTTCATTCATTCTTTTCCCGCCCGTACCCCTCTTATTTTGCTACTTCTTGAATTAAAAAGATTTGTTAAATTTTCAATTTTATTTCAAAGTAAGTGCTTGGTCGTAGAAAAAGTATTGCATGCAACGTTGTTTAACTGAGTAAAAAATAAAAGTGGCGTTTTTATTAACAATTTTCGGCTTCGCCTCATCCACTCGCCTTTTTTGACCTCTCTTAAACAACGGTTGTATAAAATACTATAGCAGTGGCGCTAGTGTGCACGCTGATGGGCTCTTAATAGTGCCAATGCATATCGCAATTTATGGACAAGACGATGTCCAAGCTGTCTGCGATCCCTGTTATTATCCGTAGCAACATTCCACAGATATGTCCCGCCGCGGCTCGGCCGAGGGCGGGTCGGGCGGCGGCGAGTCGGAGGTGGTGGTGCTAAAGCGGCGGCGTCTGGTGGCGGCGGCGCCTCTGTACGCTGGCCTGGCGCGCTTCAGTTTTCTACTTGACGCCACGCAGCCCGGCGCCACGCCTGACGCGCTCTTTATGGCCGCACTGCTGGACTTGGTGAGCACTTTACCTTTTTAATCAGGAGTGGTGCGGTAGCGACGGCGCCGCTGTACGCCAGCTTGGCGTGCTAGCTGTTGCTCGACGCCACATGCCTGATGCCCTCTTCATGGCCGCGCTGCTGGACTTGGTGAGCACTTTACCTCCTCTTAAGACCCAGAGTTATTTTTGCAATTTTGAATTTGGAACCTTCTTTTATTCCATTGTAACTCAGGACTTAGGAGGTTATATTCAGGAGGAGGATGAGGTTTATGCTGGTGCTCGACGCCACGCAGCGCGGTGCCATAACCGATGCGCTTTTCGTGACCGTGTCACTTGACTTGATGAACACATTACCAATAAAGATTTGTGTACACTACCAGGGGCTCATTTCTCGAACGATATTAGACTAATATTATTAGTGCACGAATTGTCAAGTCGTATGGGTTACCATGGCAACACACTAATAATATTAGACTAAAACCGTTCGAGATATGGGGCCCAGAGCTATAGAAAACAGAACAGCGGATTGTTCCCGTAGGGAAATTTGGTGTTATAAAAAAATGTCAATGAAAATCTGGCCAGTAAATAACATCATCATCATTGTGCACAATAAAGAATATTATTATTATTATTTGTATCTCCGTTTTAAAACTCTCGGGTCTTTCGAGCCCGGTCATTTATAAGGCGTGCGTGGGGATATGGATCCAACACGTAGAGGCCGTTTGGAGAGAATTATTATTATTATCGATGGTGTATCGTTTCAGCCTAACACGGTGGTGGTGGGTAGAGCCGCGATGCTGCTGGAGTGTGCACATTTGGTCCACAACTGCAACAAAGGCCAGTGGCCCTACTGGTTGAAGTCCAATATGTCTAAAGCAACCGGTAAATACTAGTTTTATCAATGTTTACTTGCTGAGAGATATTCATATATCTTAAGATTGTTTTATTTCTTTCTAGTCACTACGAGTCCGCACCTGAAAAGACAACGTTTAGCTGCAAAACTATTTTATCAATGGGCTGAAGTAAGTGTTTTTTTTGCAGTTTTCAGAAATTCAATCTACAACCCTTGTTGACCTTTTGACCCCATGACTTTCCATGACGTTAATAAATAGAATTGTTTTTTTTTTCTTCTTTTTTATGGCGATAATTATCTGTTGGGCTATTTTTAATGCAGGCTATAGGAAATCGGTTGGAAGAGATGTTGATAGAGGACAAAAAATACATTGACAACGTGATCAACGTCGTCACCGACCCCGACGGACAGCGCGACCTGCTGCAGCAAGACGAAGAGGAAGACTTCCTCGACGAAGGTTAGTCACTCATTTCTACTTACAAGTATACTGTGAAAATTATGTCACTAGCGACCTGCCCCGGCTTTGCACGGATTAACAAATTATACCTACTTAAACCTTCCTCAAGAATCACTCTATTGATAGGTGAAAACCGCATGAAAATCCATTCTGCAGTTTTTGAGTTTTTCGCGAATATACAAAGCCGACTCAGCGGGGGGACTTTGTTTTATAAGGTGATTCGAATGAATTCGCTCCAGCGTGATACAGTCGCCATCAGATATATCGGAGCGGCCAAGGTGTTCACAATATCTGAACGCGCACTCTAACGCCTTGACAATAGAGGCGCCGTGTTCAGATATTTGTGAACACCTTGGCTGCTCCGATATATCTGATGGCGACTGTACATGCAGCAGTTGAGTCTGCGACTGCGACTTCGTGGGCTTCGTACCTAATTAATGTTGTAAATTTTTGGTACATTACACTCAACGCTGCAAAGGTCAGCGTCGAGAGTATTCTCCTCTCGGCATCGGTTTATGCCTCGGCTACAAACGCAAGCTCGACGCCGACCGCCATACAATTGTTTTATTGAATGCATGGGTGTCGGGCGTGCTCGCGCGGAGCGTGTTAGTGATAGTATTTATTTATTTAATCGTATGGCATAGTATGATAAACAGAAAACAAACAGTTATAAATTCAGATTAAGTCCTATCAGCCACTTGGTGGCCTCGTCGCTAAGGACGATCAGGTCTTCAGGAGGTCCGTTGGCATAGCGCGTTATGGGGCAATCCTCTATAATATGCTGAACGGTCTGTAAGTCTGGATCTGTGTTAGTGATAGTGATGGTGTGTGTGGGCCGGCAGCGAGCCTGCGGCCGGCGGGCGGGCCGTGGGGCGCGGCGTGCGGGCGCGCGCTGCGGCTGGTGGCGTGCGTGCTGCTGTGCGAGATCACGGCGTTCCTGCGCGAGTCCTACCAGAACCTGCCCAAGTCCTGCCGCGCCTCGCTCAAGGAGCGCGGGCCCTGGGACCGCGTCTATAGGTACGATTCATTCTCGCACCTCTAGAATGACATATTGGTGGGTAGTACATGTGTTCGGTGTTTAAAAAATAAATCATTTTTGTTAATGTTATGCGAAGATGGATGGAAAAACGAAGACGTTTGTGTTGTAAGAATAAGTGAGTTCATTATGTTACGTTATTTTGTATTGTACGGTCGAGAGTGCATATTTTTGATGAAACTTTTATTTTAACAGGGCTCTTAGCAGTCAACACACATTAATGCCAGTCGAGTATGTGTTCTAAAGAAATAATGCATGTTGCATACTGCAAAGAGCGTGCATGCGTATAGAACTACATAGGTTTCGTCAAAGTGTTTTGACTTTACGAAACGATTCAGAAAACCTCACCTCGAAAATGAGTTTGTTTATCTAGAGATGCGCTAATCGCGCCCGGCACGACTCAGTACCGATACCGTATACGAGTACGATACCGGTAATCCGTGCCGACAGCACACTTAACTGCATGGTATGTTAATAACTTACCTACCTAACTTTTACCTAAATAAAACAGTAAATACAATTTAAATTTACACTAAATAAATTTAATATTTTTATGAGCTCACCCTTACTGACTTTACAAAATCACTGAATAAAGGTAGTAATCAAAATATGCAAATAGGTAGTATAGTATTTAGTATAACAAGTAAAAGTAATCGCTTTGCTACATTGGCATGCTCAGTAAAGAAGATTTGAAATTTTGACAAGTATAGTAAAGAAAATAGAGCTAAACGCTACGCCAAGAGCCAAGGCCTATATCGGGTGCAGTGGTATAATACGGTGTGTGTGTGGTAGGGAAGCGAACCGGCGGTGGAGTATGGCGCTGTCCTCGATGGGGCACTCGCAGGCGTCGGCGCAGAGCCTGCAGTCCATCGCGGGCGCTGAACCTGAGCGCAAGATCTCTTTCGTCATACACGAGCCCGAAAATGTCTCCGGCGGGAGTAACGTCACGGTAAGTACACCCTTGGAGGATATAACCAAACGGAGTAGCCATTAACAGGCGTTCCCCTCTGTCGAAAATAGGCGGCCAATGGTCATACACGTTGTATGGACTGACGTTTATCTGACATGGCTATTTTTACGTTACGCATACATTTGACGTGCCCATCCCCGCAAAAATCCGTTACGTATACATTAGACGTGCCCATTCCCCGCAAAAATCGGCAGACTGTTTTATACAGAAAATTAAAGACGAGGTGTCTCCGTTTGGTTATATCCTCCAAGGATACACCATATATTTACTCGTACTATCGTCATTAGACTGATTTCTTCTGTTTTTAATTTCAACATATCCCTAATATCAAGTGACAGTACAAGACGCTGCATTGACTAAATTTTGTAAACTTTATATAATTCTAATGATAAACAAATAGCTCGTGTTGTGTACCAACAGTTGGCGGACGCGATTCCACCGACGGCCGTAGATGACAAGAAGGGGCGGCTCGGGTCCCGCGGCAAGGCGTGCCTGCACCGCCGCAGCACGCAGCAGCACCAGGCCTACGGCTCCTTCAAGCGGCGCTCCATCAAGCTCCGGCAGAAGGACGCCAGGGAAGTCGACGAATGTACGTACGAAGCCTTACAGTATGCTTTGTTATACTCAGATCTACCTAGCGAAGCGCTAAACGAATTGTACGCATTCTGCTGTAATTTTAATTGTACTCTATAACTGTACAGTCATCACCAATTAGATAGTGACAATCAAAGTGGGCAAATTATATCGTAACAAACGTTTATTACCATAGAAATAAGGATGTGTTCCGATATTTAGCCACTTTGGCCGTCACAGTCTGTTTGATGTTAACTGTACACATAAACAAAAAAATAGCTGACATACAGTCAGCATCAAATAGATAATGAAAGCCAAAGCGACGGAATATATTGCAACACACCCTTATTCGATACCGTAGGAATAAGAGAATATGTTTATTTTTTGCTGACTGGAATGTGTATACACAATTGAAGTATGTATATATGTCGCAGGCATTTTGTAAGAATCCGCCGTTTACAAACAGCATCGTCAATTTACAAACGTCTGCGCGTTTGTAAAATGTGATTACTCGTATTCCTAATGTGCTATGGGCATCGCCTCCAGAGTTGAAGTCACTCACGCACACAAAAATGAAAGCGGAATCATTAAATTAGTGTTGCGCGAAAAGTTTTAGTTACCAGGTGTTTAGCTTAAGTATCATGCATTTAAATCTCATTAATTCATTCCTTCATTCACTACCGTTTTCCTATACTCTATGTAAACATTCACCTCGGTGTGTAATCATTCACCTCAACTCTTCAGCCGACACCTATACCATATCAATATTTTTCGTAAAGACAATATCATTTTCGGTTGACGAATACTTAAAAATACATGAAAGGTATTTTAAAATTATCAGTTTTTTTAAACCTGTCATTAAAACATGATAATTTCAAATATTAATCATACGACCTAAAGTATACTTGTGCATATTGGGCATGTCCTTGTAATTGTAATTGTACTTCAAATTTCATAAATGCCATATGCTTTGTTATGCCATATGTTTTCCAAATTAAATCAGTCAGCCGCATTTGGATATCTGTTTTTTAGATTCTCAATAACCTTCGAATAACTAAAGCCTATGAGCGTCCGATAGATGGCGCGTGTGCACGGAGCGGGCGTACGGTCGTGAGAAAATAGTACATATGAGCAAAGCTAACTGGCGCGGACGTTAAGCTAACTGGCCCTCGTGGGTGCCATTGTAGGTAAAATCTGTCGCACGGGTGCGCGAGTTAGGGCTCGTTTAATTACATTGCGGGTTTTGATCGGTCGGCTGAATGGGACGTAACCAACAGTCCGCAGTGTAACTAAAATCGCATGCGAGTTCGCGCGCGGTCTATATCAACCCTTAGCTTTGCTCATACAATTTTTCGCTAGCCGTTTACCCGCTCCGTGCTACCGTGCCAGTTAGCGGACGGCCTATATTTTTTTAAACAAATGTCGATCTTATCAATCTTGAACGGAGGTTATAGAGAAGCCTTAGTCCTAATCATATCATACCATGCTCTACATTCTGTATAGTCTTGACAATGGAATCATTGTTACGAATACAAGTACCTACTAAAAAGTGACCTTGTTATATGTCTCTACACGTTATTGTAATTATAAACGCACTACGCGAGGAATTTTGTGCAAACCTTTGCAACTGTCATACAAGTGATTCTGCAGTCAAGTCTAGTAGAAGCATATGAGTTTCTTAATACATATAATTTGTAACTCATATAAATGTGTAGCACTACCATTGGCAAACAAAAGAAATGTAAAAATATTAAATTATATAATCCAAAAGATTGTCCACGAAGTTTTAAACCGATGTTGAAATAAACGGCCAAAGATCATTTACGTTTCTTTTTTTTAGTTGTTAATCGGCGCTCTGAATCAATACAAAGCAGGCGAAAGGTATCGTCCCTTTCTGACAGGAGTGACACATCTGAAATATATCCCCCTGCAGGTAATTGTTTGACAACTAGTTCTAGGACCTAGCCCGCCCTTAGTGAGATGGCGTCTGGAGGTTTGCCGCGACTGACGCTTAAACAAATTTTAGGGGGCACAGTAATTATGCCAAACGAGGTGGACAGTGGAGGGGAAGAGAGCCCCGGGGTCCTGTCGGACGACCACGACCACCCGCCGGACAGTCCGGATAGCAACTCCACCGATCCACCTGATAATAATAAGGGTTTCCCTTGGCTTAAGGTGAGCACGGTCATTTCAATCACTCGCAGTCACCGTCTGGTTATCGCTGTGACATTTGATCGCCTCATATTCGTTGAATACTTGTAGTAGTACATTACTTTAGAGAATGGGGATTCTAGGACCGCCTAACTTGCGTGAACCTTTTGAACGTCATATTAAAATACGATAAACATTGGTCACACGCTAACATATTGAGATATTGACTGATTAAAACCCGGGTTAGTAACATCTTTGGAGATAGGTGCTGAATGGTGTTCACAGGGTAAGCAAGTCAGGCTATCCCATTGCCTGCCAAATTACGAGTAAATGTAGCTATTTCTCCAACGATGCAGCAAAAATCATATATTTTTTTATAAAACTTACCTAACCACAGGTGTTTGGATTCGTTGAGATGTGTTCAGTTTTGCGTGTGTGTTTTTGTTGTGTGTGTATGAGTGTGTCGTGCCGTATGTAGTAAAAGTCTTAAAGCTACTATTACTCGAAAAGCTAAAATATCACGCGCGCGCTGTGTCTTCACACATAGTTCACACCTGTGGTGTGAGTTTCTTAAATATTTTATACTATAATAAACGTTGCTCAGAATAATCCCAAAACCTCCCTGGTAACAGGAATGCAGTTATTTTTTAGCCACCGTGTATATCCATTGCGTAAAGTATGTTTGAGAATGCGGGTTTGTAAACAGAATTTTTTGCGCATTTGTTGGAGAATTATTTAAAGAGTACACTAAACAAAACAACCTACTTAAATAGCAATGAACGAAATCATTTTTAGCGTAGTTTAAATAAAGTAAAAAAGCTTAAAATCGTTGGATAGTCAGTCCAAGAAAAGTCTGCAGCGGATTTGATAGCCCACGCAGTGCACGTGTTATTTTAAACGTCAAACTTCTATGAAATTATGACGTATAAATGACACTTGCAGTGCGTGGGCTATCAAATCCGCTGCAGACTTTTCTTGGTCCGACTCTAACTAATTAACAAAATACTAATAGTTGAATTTTTAATGTAGTGAACGCTTTTTGGGAGTGATATTTAAAAAAGTTGTATCGATTAGCATTTTGTTAAACCTCGAGACCTGTCAAGAAAGGTTTACGTTAGGTCTAGTAGTAGACAGTATTTGACCTGATGTAAACCTCTCTTGACAGTACATTTGTTAATATTCACTCACAATTTATTGGATCCTTATAAAACTGAATTTTGACTAGTGAATGAAGTTTTTACATCAAATTACTCACGTTATTAATTTTATTATGATCAGTAGGTACAACTTTTTTTCAATATTACCCTTATTCTTCGTATACATCAAATATAGCGATATTTGCGTTGCAGGTTATGGTAAAGTTCCTGAACTCGTTCAACTACGTATGCTGCCACCAGAACTTCTGCCATCCGTACTGCTTCCGTCGCAACATGCGCGCCAGCGCTCGCCTCATGAAGTCCGTCCAGAAGGTAATGTCTAAGCAAGTGAAGTAGGTGCTCGTGCAGGTGACGGTACAGTTCCTGAACTCGTGCAACTACGTATGCTGCCACCAGAACTTCTGCCATCCGTACTGCTTCCGTCGCAACATGCGTGCCAGCGCTCTCCTCATGAAGTCCGTCCAGAAGGTGAAGCAAATGAAGTAGGTACTCGTGCAGGTGACGGTACAGTTCCTGAACTCGTGCAACTACGTGTGCTGAACTTCTGCCATTCATATTGCTTCCGTCGCAACATGCGCGCCAATCGGAAACATATGATTATTTCTTAGCTGAATAATGTTATATTTGCGGTTAGCGTTTTGACGCGTCAAAGTGGCGTGGCATTAAAGTTTCGTATGAATGTTTCAGATATATGGGGAGAAGTTTGGCCCTGAAGTGAACGCTACGAACAGCGAAGATGGACTTGGCGGAGCGCGCCGAGGGCGCCGAACGCGCAAGTCTTCGGAACACGCCACTGATAGGTTTGTGAGCGATTAATTGGTCAAGCATCCCTAAAAAGCTCCATGCTCGTAATAGTCGTAAATGTAATCGCGATGATGGTGCCGCCACTGAATTTTTAAAGCTAGCACAGCCTCTGACACCTTTCAAAATGCGCCATGAATCGTACGATTATAATGAAACTCTCCCGTGAGTGTCAGGAATATTTTAAGACTGGTCACTCACATTTTAAGTCTAAAATTACTTGATATGCTTCGTTCCATAGCAAGGAGATTCAATTGAGCAGCCTACGTCGGTCAGCAAACTACTAGTAAATGTAATTTACAAACTTTTTCATGTTGGCTTTATGTCGCTGAATACTGAATCTAAAACTGTATTAAGACCTAATTGTAACGCTCTAGTTGAAGCTCCTCGTTATGAAGCGAAACTGTCTAGCATTTTTGTCTTAAAATACATCTTACGGTTTAAATTATCTCAGTTATTATTTATCCTAATTTCAATAGATGGTTTTATGTTTGCATACAGAATCGACAGGTCCGTGATCGAAAGCGCGGGGCTGGCGTACCACGCGGCCGGCGTGGAGGCTGCGGCCAAGTCCGCGGAGCCCGCCGCCGCGCCCGCGTGCTCCGCCTACCCGCCGCCCGAGCCGCCCGCCATACTCAAGTACCTCAAGGGGCAGGTTGGTCACCTTCAGTATCATGGCTCCTCTACACGATGGGCCAACGCCGGCCACTCCTAGGGACGCGTTTATGCGTTAGAGGGAGCAAGTGATATTGCTATCTCATTCTACCGCATGGCTGCGTCCCTTGGAGTGGCCGGCGTTGGCCCATCGTGTAGAGGAGCCGTCAGTAGCTTGAAGCTAGCACATGCAGGATCGACGCGTCGCCTGCGGCTACTATCGGCCCGTCTCACGGCTCGGCCACGACATTGAGCGATAACCATAGGTTCGTTCCCACCTATGGTTGTCGCTGCCGCCGTCGCAAGACCGTGCCAAAACGTCAACTTTTGTCAGCGCCGTGATGCATATAGCAGCTACCTTAACAAAATACAATCAATACGATAATCATTAGGATATACCGTTGAGTTTAAAACTAAGTTATCAAATGTTATCATCATAATTTTACAAATTGCGTCACGTATGTAACCGACACAGTCGGTGGAATGCTTCGGCAGATGATTGACGATTATTTAAACTTGAGTTTTTTGCTCTCAACCTTTATGTTCTACTGTCCTAACTGCCTTCGTGGTTGATTCAGGTCCGCGACGCATACCACGCGCCGCTGGCAGCGCTGATCAAAGGCGCCTGCACGATGGACGAGCAGCTATTCGCCGAGAGCGCCACGGTGGCGTGGCAGCTTTTACTGGAACCGGACCGGGAGTTGAGCGCCTGTGCCGCGTCGCTCTTCATACTAGCTGCTGTGAAAGCGCCCCTCACCGCCTCTGAGATCATGCATAATGACTTGAAGCACACCGACCCTGCGGTCAGGTTGGTACTCATAAGTCATAATACTCATAACCATAACATAACTCATAAATATTAAGTGCAACAGGCAGCAAGTTCTAATGTTCTACCAGGCGTGGCTCACTCCGCGATTTCGTCGCTTTGCAACAGGTAGCTAAAAGTACATCCGTTCCACACCAATTTTGGGGGCTAGCCATAAGCCGCGCGTGGCGCTGTCGCCACCTAGCGGCCATATCTGTCCTGATCGTAACAGACGCGTTTTGTTAGAGAGTGAGTCTTCTGTACTATTATTTATTCTGTGGTTCTACACACTTAAAAGAGTATTTAGCTTTGCAAATTTTCACTACAAGTTACCATTTCTAACAAATTGACTAGGTTATTATTACGTCGTTCCATCTGGTCTTACCTTTAGATCTTTAGTCTGAAGTAATTTTGACGTTACAGAATCAAGGCGATCTTAAAATTCCAAGTGATGTGGAAGCTCCGCTACCAAGTGTGGCCTCGCATGGAGGAGGGCGCCTCCGTGACGTTCAAAGTGCCTCCCCCCGGCATCGAGTTCACGCTGCCATCGCCGAAGATTGGGATCGAGTCGCTAGCCGTCGTGGACCCGCCGTGGACGCCGCAGGTCAAGGACAAGGATATGGAGATGACCTTGAACCAGGAGCGGCATGTGAGTACTGTTTTAACATCTTACTTTAATAGAAAAACCCATTTCTACCTAGTTCTTTACGTGTGTGCTTCTAGGGGGCTATAGACATCCTTTCCCAACTACACTCTCCAATTCCATAGAAGACACTATTATTTCACAATACTCCTCATTCGGTCCACTTTGTCTCACTCCTATAGATGTCTACAAATCTCCCTGCCTTTACAACGCTTTATTCGTAGTCTTTAGCTACTCTTCTTCTTTTTAGCCCTTTTCAATCTTTGAGATGTAGGCCTCCTTCAATTTTTGCCATTCTGGTCTATTTTGTGCCCTTTGTACCCATTTTGATCCAGCTGTTCTTTTGATGTCGTCATACCAACGCATCTTTGGTTTTCCTACTGGGCGTGACTCTGCCCAAGGTCTCCACTCTACCAGCCACTTACACCACAAGCCGTCTTTCCGGGCGACAAGTCCAGCCCACTCCCACTTCAGTTTCGCCATTCGCCTGGTTACATCGGTGACTTTGCTATGTTCTCGAAGCCACTTGTTTGTTTACCTGTCCCTAAATGAAATTCCTACCATTCTTCTTTCCATCGCTCTTTGGGTTACTTGTAATCTGTGCAGCTTTAGCTACTACGCACTACTATTTACTAACTTGTAACGTCATTCACAGCGATCGCTAGTAACAGCAACCAAGACCCGCAAGAAGCAGCAGACGGAAGCGATCAAGCGCGCCCTGCAACAGCGGAACGACAAGAAGCGCGCGGAGCGGGAGAGCTTCCTCATAACTACCATACCCATCACGCGGCAAGCAGCGCGCGAGCCCGCGCTCGACCATGCCGCCGACGACCACATCGAACGTGAGATTATCTTATTAAACATACAAGATATGCTCTTATAAATGTATCCTTAGGTTCGTTAAACTGAAAATGGGAGCCTTGGTAACGTACCCTTTGGTATGTGTACTTATAGAACTCTTAGCTCCTCAGATTATAAACGCAATTCAATTTAATAAAGGAGTTTGAATATACACTTATTTTCCCTTTCTGATCTCAATTTAAAGCCTTAAGTAGAGGACCCTATAGATCACATGGATTTCGAGTCAGAGGGCGTAAATTTTCTACAGCAATAATTACATAGCCAGCTCCCGACTACTCGTAAAAGATACTATCAAATGTTGCAAACTATTATCTGGCATAATATGAGTTTAAATCACTACCACCTAAAACCACCAAAATTCAAAATTCTACCACCTAGTATTTCCCTGAAATATCTGTCTCTCCATCACTTGCAGCGCCAGCCGACGAAGAGATATCAGAAGGCGTCCGCGGCTCGCACCACACACAGGTGGCGTCGGCGCTGTTTCCGTCCGCGCTGTGTTCGGCCGTGGCCGAGATCGTGTCGCTTTTAGACGATGCAGCGGTCTCCGCCGAGGGCTGCTCGGTTTATGAAGTTGCCTATCAGGTCAGATATTTGTGTGTGTATTTCTATTGAAAGAGATCACAAAACCAGGCGTGGCTCACTCCGCGATTTCGTCGCTTTGCAACAGGTAAGTACATCCATCTCCCACCAATTTTGGTGGCCAGCCATAAGCCGCGCGTGGCACTGTCGCCACCTAGCGGTCATATCTGTCCTAATCGTAACAGACGCGTTTTGTTAGAGAGTGAATCTTCTGTACCTAGTACTATTATCTATTCTGTGACAGGACCGACTCGTATAAGCAAAGAAGTAAAATTAGCGTAATTAAACAAGACTGAGCGTAATCTAAAGGAAATGTTTAGCAGAGTGCGTTTCAGTGTGCCTCTTTATTTATTCACACTTATTTTTAATAACAGTAAGAATGTTCGGTTCGGGTGCTCCTATATACTTCCCATGACTAGGAACCTTATTGTATTTTATGCAGGTCATATGGGGCTGCCTAGTAGAAGACTCAGCCCTATTCCTCCGCCACGTACTGGAACGTCTGACCCGCGATCATCAAGACGAGATGTTCAAGTTGCTCCGACACCTCATCCGCTTCATACCGCGGCTGCCGCAACAAGCTGCATTCGCGCTATACAACTACATCATTGGTTATGTCATGTTCTACATTCGGTCGCCGCATGAGGAGGGACAAAGGCTTATTGGAGCGGCTCTATCTATTCTTTGGATGGTAAGAGTTTCTCTTTACTCTACCTCTATGTACATTGAACACTTTTGATCATCTACAACTTACTTGTAGTCGTATATTCTCTCCATATCGTGAAGTACTAGCCAAAACTCACATTTCTCACAGTATATTTCAACGTATGTTTGCTATATTTCCTCCCATTGGTTAAGAAACAGAATGACTATTCAAATTTTGGTTTTCAGGTCGTTCATAGCGTGCACGGTATAATGTTTAAAGATCTAAAACAAATTTTACGGAAGGAGCAATGTGACGCGTCTATTTTGCTAACTGCCAACGTGCCCGCTGCCAAGAAAATTATTGTACACGGACCAGGTGAGAAACAGCAACACATGCAGTCTCCTGCTTTTAATGAGACTAGACTCTTTGAGATAGTTATGGACTAATATGGAAAGTCATAAAAGATCTTTACAACATTTTATGAGTACATAAAGGAAATAGTTATTTGTTTTACAAGGGGGCAAAGTTGTTGTTTAACCGCTCGTGCTAATATTGATACCCGAGCCAGCGAAAGATTCCAAAATTGAACCACGAGCGTAGCGAGTGGTTCGAAAAATGGAATCTTGAGCGTTGCGAGGGTTTCAAAGCACAAGTGTTAAACAAAATTTGCCCCCGAGTGAAACACAAATTTTTCACCACACCAACCCGAAGCAAATATTAAATGTAAAATATGAAACAAAATCAAACCAAATCAAATCCAAATGAATGTTTTTAAATATTTATCATCCAAAATCATCATTTAAAAGTCAATTCTACCAGCAAACATAAGAAAACCACTCAAAATTTGCATTTGATTACTTTGCCTCACATGTGAATAAAATGCAACTTTGCTATCAGTGTTTGAAGTGCAAAGTAAGCCTTTCCGAGCTGGTGTGGTGAAAAATAATTTATTTACATACAAGATATGTACAGTGGTACTACTAAACGAAATTAATAGCTGAAATCTAAAATAGGCCCTCGAGGCATTGTACCAAGGATGCTGGCGGCATATCCTTGCTGTACACGTATCGCAATACTGATATGGTAGCCGCCAGCTCTTCGGTCACCAGTTAAGTGGCATTCCACCTATCCAATTTCTTTGTCCAATGTGTATTGAGTCTCACATTTTGCTTTAATGAGAAAGTGACAGTGACAGAAGAAATTGGACAAGTGGAACACCACCCTAATTTGTAACCGTTCCTTTAGAATCTTAAAGATCTTATAACTAAAATGCCTGACAACTTTCAATATAAAATACTAGTTCATTTCTTACAGCTGACAATGAGGGTTGTATTCCATCACAGTTCCCTATTCAAGAAGACACTCAGTTTGGTCAAATATTGAAGGAATCGCTAGATTTCTTTGGAATACCAGAGAACCTACATAACGAACACTTCTTGGTTGATTTTAAAACTCGTAAGTACAGACAGCAACCTCTAGCTTGGTCTTGGAATATATTCCTGTTTTCCCATGTTTTTGTATTGGCACCAATAAATTAACACGACTGAATTAAAAATGCAGGTAATAAAATAATAAAAGTATTAGATAAGATACTCAGAACTCAACTAGTGATGTAGACATTTTTGTAGTTTCAGATACACTAATCATCTGCCCATGGACATCCACCTTTACCCTTTATTACGTAGTTAGTTAGGATCAACATAACTTTAGATCCTCCATTTACATTTTTTTCCAAAGAAGCCAAGGCTTAACAATATGGCCAAAGAACTCACACCTTGGCTATTTTGTTAGCGCTGATTTAGACGGCGCGCGAACTCGCATGCGATTTTAGTTACATTGCGGACTTATTGGTTACGTCCAATTCAACCGACCGATCAAAACCCGCAATGGATCGTCTAAAGGCTGAGCCACACCAGCTTGCGTGTGCGTGACGTGCGCGTGTGCGTGCGCTAATATGTTGGAGCCCCACACGCACACGTCACGCAAGCGGTGTGCCATCTCTCATAAGGATCTGTTTACTACAACGCCGCACGCGCACGGGCACGTCACGCACACGTAGCCGGTGTGCACAGGCCACAAATCAGCCCTTAACCACGGAAAATGTTTGCAGGTCAGATCCACAACCCGCAGTCGTACGTGCGCGACTGGTACTTCTTCAAGCGCTCGCAGTACCCGCAGCTGGGGCTGGTGCACATGGCGCCGGACGTGGCCTTCGACAAGCTGCAGCAGCAGGAGCTTCTCTCCAAGTTCGTGGAGATCGGCAAGGTGCTGCTCACCTGGGCCATTCTCAAGAACGTCGACATGGTAACCTTCTCATATTTACTAAATTAAATAATACTATTATAATAATTCAGCCTATATACGTCCCACTGCTGGACACAGGCCTGCTCTCATGCGCAAGAGGGCTTGGGCTATAGTCCCCACGCTAGCCCAATGCGGATTAATGCGGGCACATCACATACACCTTTTAATTTCTTCGCAGATGTATCCAAGTTTCCTCACGATGTTTTCCTTCACCGAAATGCTAGTGGTAAATATTAAATGATATTTCGTACATAAGTTTCGAAAAACTCATTGGTACGAGCCAGGATTTGAACCCGCGACCTCCGGATTGAAAGTCGGACGTCATATCCACTAGGCCACCACCGCTTCAAATCAAATATATGCGATAAAAACTAGCAAGCGGCCCAAAACAGGAGCAACTAAAACGTTTATTTTTGTTTCCAACTAACAGTTTGGGGAGTTCTTTATGAAACGGTCGAATATAGAAGTGTCGTCGATTGCTCGTCTTACTGCGGCACCAGATCAGATGGGTTGAAGCTACCCCCAATAAGTTTATAGTGTAAGGAATATCTGAAGTAACCCCTAGTAACTCCCAAAGTCCCAATACTGAGCCTATATTTTCTCGTCTGAACAGACTTTTTTCTTAGGTGGTCCAACGTGTGGTGTTCCTCCATGACGAGCTGATGAAGCTGCCGGCATTCCCACGCAAGGCACTCGAGGCTGACCTGCAACTGTACAGCAGAGGGGCGCTCGGCTCCACGCTCCTCGGCTTGGATGTGCTTCACAAGTTCATGTATGTTATTGCTAATATATAATATACAGTGTGGAAAGATAAGTCGGGCCCTGGAGGGAAACTGCCTTAAATCCTTAAGCTGGCTCATTTTACTTAAAGGAGACATTCCTTTATTTTTAAAAACAAACAAAACTGCATTAAAAGATTTTCTAAAACTCGCTTGCCTCGCCCGGGACTCGAACCGACTAAAAATTCCAAAAAATAAACACTCGCAATTTTATTCTACTTGTCGATACTTACAATTAATGTTAATGATAACATTTCTCCAAGAAACATTAGGTCTTACACTTGTCTGTCGTATAAAATATCCATAAAATCTAATATTTAGTACTCACGTTTTTTTAGACAAGCCAAATTGAAGAAAAAAATAATTAAATGCAGTTTTGTTTGTTTTTAAAAATAAAGGAATGTCTCCTTTAAGTAAAATGAGCCAGCTTAAGGATTTAAGGCAGTTTCCCTCCAGGGCCCGACTTATCTTTCCACACTGTATTTAGTAAAAAATAATAACTTAATAAGTAAGTAACTTTTGAATGCCTCAGCATCCCACCCATAGAAGCATAGAACTGTAGGTGTTCCCGCGCAAGGCGCTCGAGCACAGAATTAATAATAGTACTAGGTACAGAAGACTTACTCTCTAACAAAACGCTTCTGTTACGATCAGGACAAATATGGCCGCTAGGTGGCGACAGCGCCACGCGCGGCTAATGGCTAGCCAATAAAATTGGTGTAGAACGGATTTACTTTTAGCTACCTGTACCAAAGCGACGAAATCGCGGAGTGAGACACGCCTGGCTCGAGGCCGATCTGCTATATACAGCAGATGTGCTACACAAGTTGATGTGGGTTGTTGTTATAAATACCTAAATCTTTGAGCATACAACCACCAGATACCACTTTAGGTGTTCCTGACCAAAAGGTTAAGGTCTCCAGCTGAAAGTTCAGTTTGGACAAATGCCACCTCCTAGGAACTGCGACTTATCTAGAAAGTAAGTGTGATATCTACAGGGTTACCTAAGTGGAAAAGCGCAAACACTGTGAAAGGGCCAGTATTGCATACTTATGTTCCAAAATTAACCCAGTAGCCGCACTTTCCCTGACCGACTGACTTTTAGCTGTTTATACGTAATTTTTAAACGACTATCACCAAAATGCATCCCGATCATGCAAGCCGATGTCTTCACCCTCTGATTGAGCCTATAATTTTAAAATGGATTCCAGGTGGGTCCGGCTGATAGCGCGCATGTTCGAGGCAATGGCGGGCAACTTCACGTCGTCGCGCGACATCCACTTGTTCCTCAACGTGCTGAACGGCGCGCTCATGCTGCATAGCGAGGACTCGCTCATACTCCGCTACGTTATCGCTACTTACGTCAACGCTGCCTTCAATTTTAAGAACATCTTTTCTACTAATGGGTACAGCAATTTTTTTACAACCAACGAGGCACTGTAGTAGGTTAGGATATTTAAATCGTTTTAGATTATGTAGATAGGCATAATTTAGTTATTATGTGTTCCGTACTCCACATCGGATATCTTCATTGAGAGAGTAACGCGATCGTTGACTAATGATGCCGCTAGCGTCTATGTAGTCGCTCCGCCCCACGCCGTGACGTAGTTCCGCTTCCACTTCCTGCGAACCGTTGCTCGCTTCCCGCCACTCGCCACCGCCATGTCATTGTTTCGTCGACCGTCTTGACCGATGGTCCGCAAATATTTTTTGCGTATATTTTTGCAGCATGGTGCTTTAACATTTCCGATCCAAAGCTCGGTCGATTAAATAGTGAGATATGGCAGAGATCGCCACTATTAGTCTTTTGGCGGTCTCGCGATCGAAGTCATCGAACGGTGCTTTTCGATTCTACCCACTTTTTTCTCGCTAAATTAATTTTCACATTCCATGCTGCTAAAATTGTTACCGTTAACTCGCATTTTCGAGATCGAAGTAGGAAGTGCGTCAGTGGTTCTTGTTAACAAGTGGTAACAAGTCGCTCCGCATCGGAGAGGGAACGTGCGGTCATCGTGCCTGCGGCGGCGGCGGCGGCGCCCGGGCGGCGCGGCGGCGGACGGCCTGCGCGCGCCGCTGCCGGGTGCCGCGCTTCGCTGATAGGGAGGTTTGGATTGTCACGAACCATCCGGTGAGCCAGTTTAAGATATTCTAATTTTATTGGCGTTCAGAAGTTACTTCGTCACTCGCGGAGGGTTCTCAGGCAGTAGCCTGGGAGTACCTCGTGTTGTTAGTTGCGGCGCGACCGGGGCGCCCCGTCCCCCGGCGCGGGGGCGCGGGCCCGGCGCCCGCCCCCGCCCGCGCGCGCCGCGTCTTTCTTCTGCTGTCGTCCAAGGTGACTCCGAGACACCGCGACGCTGCGGGCCACGGTGGGCGCCTCCAGTCCGCAGGACTCGGAGAGACGTCACACGCCCGCTCCTGTTGCTGCAGTCGCGGTGCGGACGCCTCCAGTCCGCGGGACTCCGAGAGACGTCACACGCCCGCTCCTGTTGCTGCAGTCGCGGTGCGGACGCCTCCAGTCCGCGGGACTCCGAGAGACGTCACACGCCCGCTCCTGTTGCTGCAGTCGCGGTGCGGACGCCTCCAGTCCGCGGGACTCCGAGAGACGTCACACGCCCGCTCCTGTTGCTGCAGTCGCGGTGCGGACGCCTCCAGTCCGCGGGACTCCGAGAGGCGTCACACGCCCGCTCCTGTTGCTGCAGTCGCGGTGCGGACGCCTCCAGTCCGCGGGACTCCGAGAGACGTCACACGCCCGCTCCTGTTGCTGCAGTCGCGGTGCGGACGCCTCCAGTCCGCGGGACTCCGAGAGACGTCACACGCCCGCTCCTGTTGCTGCAGTCGCGGTGCGGACGCCTCCAGTCCGCGGGACTCCGAGAGGCGTCACACGCCCGCTCCTGTTGCTGCAGTCGCGGTGCGGACGCCTCCAGTCCGCGGGACTCCGCGAGACGTTACACGCCCGCTCCTATTGCTGCAGTTGCGGTGCGGACGCTTCCAGTCCAGCGGGACTCCGAGAGATCCGCGTGGCTCTGCGAGACGTCACACGCCCGCTCCTGCAGCTGCGGGCGCATCGCGGGTGGATCGCGCCAAGGTGAAGGCGGACCGCTTCTGCGTCCCGACTGCTCGAGCGGAAGGAAGGTAAGTTACGTGTATGCAGTGGAAATGCTACGAGTACAGCGACGATCGCCGCGTTGGTTGCCGGCCGTCATGACGTCGCTGGTGACCTACGCGCCGGTGGTGGCCACCACGATGGCACCGCCGAGGGCAACAGCGTCGCCGTGATGATGCGTGCAACTACGAGCCTAGCCATCGGCGCCTCCCGTGCCGGTAACGTCCGTCACGCGCACCGGCGCCTGTCGAGCTGGCCGCCACGACGGCGCCTCTCGCACCTGAGCCTGGCGACGGTGGCCGCCATGATGGCGCCGCCCGCTCGATGACACCGCCTGCCCCCCGAGCTGGCCGCCACGATGGCGCCTCTCGCATTACGCATCGACGCGGCGGCGGCGGCTGCCACAATGGCGCTGCCCGCCACGATGATGCCGCCCGCCACGATGGCACCACCACCTGCGCACTGGCGCCTCTCGAGCTGGCCGCCACGATGGCGCCTCTCGCCTCACAGCAGTGCCTCCCAGACCAGCCAGCCAGACGGCGACCGCCTCATGCACCGGTGCCTCCCGAGCTGGCCGCCACGATGGCGCCTCTCGCCGCACGCGACAACGCCTCTAGAGCGGGCCGCCACTATGGGTCCTCGCCTCATGCACCAGCGCTTCCCGAACCAGTGGCGGCCTAGCTTCACGCACCGGCGCCTCCCGAGCGGCGGCGGTTGCCACAATCACGCCGATGCTGTCCACCGATGCTGCAACTACGACGATGTCGTCCCTTGCTCGCTGGGCGCCACAGTATCAGTTTTGTCCTGTCCACATGGTTCCATTGAGGTACGCAGGCGCCTATAGCTATGGTGCAGGTATAGGTATGGTATGGTACAGCACGAACAGACCGCTAAGCTCTTGGTTTCGGTTAAAGAATCCTCCGGCGACGGCAGACAAGGTCGTAAAGAGCCCCGTCCTAGCGCGGCTCGACTGCCCGGAGTTGAAAGCGGTAAGATATGTCGATACTCAGAGGAAAATACGTCGTGTTCCCGGGCTTCATAAAGGTGCTGATCGACTTCGCTGTGTCGCTTCGAAGCTCCTACGACTTCTCGAGGCCATGGAGTGGTCCAACCGGAGAACAGCTAGCGACAAGGCCCTGTGCGACCGCTCGAAACCGAGGTGAAAGGCATCGAAAAGGTCTGCAGACTTCACATAATTATCTCTGCTTGCTCGCGCTCTCCAGCTTAAGTTCCGTCTTACAAAGACGAACTCGTGCGAAAAGCCATAATAAACAAAATGGGACAAATAAACCCGCTGCGCCTGAACAAGCTTGAGTTTCCGGTGCTAAGAGAAAGGGGCCAGGAGGACTCCAGCAGTTTCCATCTGTCTGTATTCGACTTTATCGAAACAGTTTTGTTACGCAAAGCGCCAAAATCGATTTTAGACTTGATTTCATCAGTTCGATTTCCTTAAAAGCATGCTACTAACTCGATGCCCTATACTAACTCGATATAGGGTGTCTCTTCGGATAAAGCGAATTAGACCATCACGCTCCTAGACATCACGTGGGACACGCGGCACAACACACCGATTGAAAGTTTTCTTTTTCGCGACATACAGGCCTGCCTTGCTGCAGAGTTTCTCGCCGAAATGAGACTCAATGCCTTCTGTTCAGTCTCAAATTCGCAAACTTTAGTTCATGGAGGAAGGTGAAGCCTTCGCAGTCCCCAGCAACACGGAGCTGCCGAAAGCCTCGCACCACTTTCTTCCTCATCTTATGCAAGCAGTCCGTTACAATCTCCAATATTGGTAGACAATGTACGAGGTAAGGCCCTTTCAGCGAAGAGTAACCGTTAACGGGCCGCATCTGCAGCGCTGACGACAGAAGTGTAAACATACAACCGCACCGGTACAGTATACATAAAACGACGGCGACACTACATCCCTTCCGTTACTACGGCTGTCGCAAAAACTGCTGATGCCAGCAGATCGTCTACAGGTCGCGCTGGTTGCTTGCTACTTGCCAGAGGTCGGTACAACCCCCGAGGGCAACGGTTTATCAAGAAGTCACTGCGCGCCCGAGTGGCAGCTGCGCCCAGCAGCCGCCGAGACTGTCTTCACCTGACAGGCGCCTTGTTGGCCGGCCTCCGCTTTCGAGAGCCCTCGCACTGTGCCACGGTATTTCTTAACAGACTCATTGAACTGCTACCACGACCTTTGACAGCTGCCTGTGAGTCTTGGCATGGATGTCTCCACCTCCCAGCCTAGTCTGTGTACTGCGACGGCGTGATAAGGAGTCTTAAAGCAGCTGTGGTAAGCTTGCAATTTACTGGCGGTCCTAGTGAACACAACGTCAGACCGCCCTCCCTTACGAGTCAACGACCTTAAGAATGAGGCGTAGCTCCTGTCAGATAGGACGCTCCAACACCGAGCTGGCGGGATCAGGAGTGACGTCCGCTACTGGCGTGACTGGCGCATGCATATAACATGCCAAGGTCTAACGCTACGTAGCGAACGAAACGCAACTGTCACTGTCTCACTAATATGGAAGAACCGGATATTCCCGATTCCGGTACTGTGTTTGTATAGAAAACAGTAACGGGAGCCCCTAGATCGTCCCCTTGTCTAGGCTGCATGTACGGCCACAATGTAGAAACGGTCTTTATGGTGCATCAAAAATAAGATCAACTGCCAGGTACCTCTATCCAGTGAAGTAGCGAGCTATCTCAGACGTCTATTTCTATTATCCATGTTAGCTTTCAGAACGATACTCGTTCATAAGCCTCTCACAAGTGCTGTGTATGAACCACTATCGGACACTATGCCTTCTTCCAACGCCATTAATAGCGAGACCAGCGCCTCCCAAAGCACCAGCTTGGGACGCGAGACATCTACTTGCCCTAATTTAAATAGCCCTACAACGTTAGGTACGTTAGAAGAAGTACGATAGAATAGCTGCCGCACTTTTGCTGTTAGCATCAGGCAGCAGGGTCAATGACCTTACTCTACTACACTGTAGCCCGGGCAATTACATAGATAACTTTAACGCTATTATTTTGTGTCCGAAATTCGGCTCTAAACCAGATAACGTGTCTTACCGACTGGACTCTTAGAAGCTCCGGAATAAAGTATAGACCCAGTATAAGTAGGTAGTCTGGGTACGTCACCTTGCGAGAATTACACAAAATGTTAGGGGACACTTCGCTTATTTCTTTCAGCCACAGTCTCATCCAAGCCGGCCTCGCCTACGATTGCTTTTGATCCACGATGTACTTAATAACTAAATTGGCTGGAAAGCTATTCACTTAGCGATATTTTCGCTTATGTTAATTGGGAACATGACTCGCCGAGATTCTGCGGATCGGATGCGATTTCGAATGAGAATTCTCTTAAACCAGTTTAACGTCAGATTCGAACCTGAGATTACAATTTCAATTCTCAATTTCCTGTAATTCACATTATAACGAGTCACTGTGATTTCATGGGTTGCAATATGGTGTATACATATTTATTCGTTCTCTGAGTTCTATGACAGTAGGTGTAGCCCTATCGCTTGCGCGCCCGCTAACTCGCCACCAGGAGATAATAAACAGGTCTCAATGAAGATATCCGATGTGGAGTACGGAACACATAATATAAAAATTTTACCTTCCAATAAAATTATTATTATGTTTCCTATCCACATCGGATATCTGAGTAATGCCTTCCTGGCAGGCTACTAGGCTACTTTTATGCCGGCGGTACTTCTCCTCAACAATGACATGGCGGTGGCGAGTGGCGGGAAGCGAGCAACGGTTCGCAGGAAGTGGAAGCGGAACTACGTCACGGCGTGGGGCGGAGCGACTACATAGACGCTAGCGGCATCATTAGTCAACGATCGCGTTACTCTCTCAATGAAGATATCCGATGTGGATAGGAAACATAATAATAATTTTATTGGAAGGTAAAATTTTTATATTTTCCAATTTACCCTTTCCGACGAACTTAGGCTAAACGTTGCAAAACCTAATCTCTCTTCAATAACATTTATATACAGGGTGTCCCAAGACTATGGAACATCAAGGGAAAGTACCTTAAATATTGTAGATAGGATATTTTGCCGAAAGAAGACATTATTTTAATTTAAAAAACAATTTAAACTGCATTCATAGATTTTAAAATAATTACATGGTTGAACCGGGAATCAAACCCGCTTCACGAGACAAAAAAACAACCTGTAGTTTTATCATACCGATCGAAAAGATTCATCATGAGGATTATTTCTTACTAAATAACATAGTCTCAGAAATAAAAGGAAGACCATGAATTTTAACATTTTTAATTCAAAAATAACAATTTAATTTATCAAATCCTCAAAATGAGTCCCATTCTGTTGAATACAAAGTCGCACTCTATTGATTATTTCGCTAAATTTCACATCAAATGTCATGGTCTTCCTTTTATTTCTGACACTATGTTATTTAGCAAAAAATAATCCTTATGATGAATCCTTTCGATCGGTATGATAAAACTACAGGCTGATTTTTTTTCTCGTGTAGCGGGTTCGATTCCCGGTTCAACCATGTGATTATTTAAAAATCTATACAGTGATACAGTACTTTATTGGTAAAAGAAATATATACATTTACACGTCATTTTGTTACTTAATTACTATTTACATTTTACTTATTATAGGTACATATGTGTATACAATTTACAATATAGTTAATATAATATTTGGTACAGCGCTGGGTCAATGATCTTACCGTATACTACTTAGTAAATTCATCGATGCTGTAATAAGCTTCATCTAAAAGTAACATCTTAAGTTTCTTTTTAAATATTAAATCTGTTTTTGAGTCTTGTATCTCATTCGGTACTGCATTATAAATATTTGGCCCCATGATACTGAGTGACCGTCGCGATTTGGCGAGTCGGCGTCTAGGAGCAATTAACCTGGGTCGCCTGCGCATTTGAGACCCACTGGCATGAGTGTTAGATTTATACATATCTATGTTCAATCTTACATGCATGCATGCCGTGAGTATATATATGCACGGTAAAGTGAGTATCTTATGTTTTTTAAACAAACTCTGTGCTGGGTAGTCTACAGGTTTTCCATCGATTATACGCAGGGCGCGTTTTTGCATCCTGAATATTCGGTCGCGCTCAGCAGCCATGCCCCAAAGATCCACACCCTGCAATAAAATCGAGTGGAAATACCCGTAGTATGCCGTTTTTAGGTTTTCAGCAGACAGACTGGGTGCTATTCTGGACAATGCGTAACACGCGGAGGCTAATTTGTCACATGTTGTCTGTATATGTGGGGCCCAAGTCAGTCCGGAGTCAATTTGGAATCCTAGGTACCTCGCGGAATCAACTTGCGGAATTTCGGTGTTATTTAGCACAATATTGAGATTAGGTTTGTTAGTTTTTTTTAATTGGAAATGCACTATACTAGTTTTCTCTAAATTTAATAGCATGCCATTGGCGGAGAACCATCTTACCATTTGACTTATGACATTGCAGAGTTTAGATTTTAAGCTCTCAAAATCGTTAGCATTGACAATAATACAAGTGTCGTCGGCAAACATGACATACTCCTGACCTGGGCAAGCGGTCGTGATGTCGTTGACGAGGATCAAGAATAGGTTATTCCCGGCGATCGATCCCTGAGGGACTGCACAGTTACCAATCGACTCCATTTCTGACTTCGCGTTCAGGACGTAAGTACATTGCTTTCGATTATTTAAAAAGGATGAGATTGTATCCAGAAAGTTACCAGTAACACCATAAACGGCAAGCTTTCTGATAAGAAGGGAATGGTCTATCATCTCGAAGGCGCGCGACAGATCGCAGAAGATCGCAGCAACCTGCCGCGCGTCTTCCAGATGCCCCAACACTCGCATCACAATGTCTCTAGCGGCATCTATTGTCGACCGACCGGGCTGATAGGCGTACTGCTGACGATTTAATAACCTGTTACCAGTAATATGTTGCATAAGTTTGTTGCTAAGCAACCGCTCAAATACTTTAGAGATGACCGGTACCAGTGATATTGGTCTGTAAGACTTGGGCGAGTGCAGTTCGCCCTTACCCTTGTACACCGGCTGTACCTTTATCAATTTTAAGATATCTGGATATACACCAAATTTAACGCAGTCATTAAATACGGACAAAAATAGGGATATAACAATAGGCGGCAAACAATCCAGAATATACGTTGTCATGTCATTTATATCTTTAGAAGTTTTACGTTTTATATGTTTGCAGGCATTAATCATCTCATGAAGGGTGAATGGAGTAAAAACCAGAGGCGGGGGTGGGTTGTCTAAATAGCTGTGGAGATATTCTAGGGCAGTGGGAGTGCACGGTCTCGTATTATTTACGTTCGCATCTAGATAGTACCTGTTTAGCAGCGTGGCGGTTGACGGCACGCGCGTCCTGGCAGTCGCCTGCAGACTTGCTAACAAGTATGTCGATTGCTCTGTTCCCGCTCCTGGAACCCCCGCACGTCTCATTCGATATTATGCGCCAAACACTACGTGACATATCACGATCGCAGTTTGAAATTTGTCTGTTTATATAACTCCTACGTATATTTTTTATAAGGGACCAGTACGAGCATTCTAGTCTTTGAAGGCTAGAAAGTGACTCAGTATCATAGGGGTTAAAACTTAGTTTTACCTTAAGTTTATGAATGTTATTTCTTTGTATTTTTACGGTGTCATTGACCCAGACCTCGTTGGTTTTTTTAACCGGATGATACTTAATTGGGAAATGAACATCGAAATAATGCTTCAAAACATTTATAATAGATTTTATCTTTTCACCTGGGTAGGTACTCTTACTTAGGATGTCATCCCAATTTTGGAAATCAAGACTTCGCATGAAGTCATGTTTGTTACAATGTGAAAACTTTCGCTTTAATACATGGCAATTCGATTGGGTTCGGTTATTAATATTAATACTAATAATTAAAGACAAATGATCAGACAAATACATTTCATTACACATTATTTTATTTATGTCAGACTTAATTATATTGGAATATGCATGATCAATACATTTTTTAGATGTCTCTGTAATCCTAGTCGGTTTATTTATAAGATTTCTAAACCCACAGATTTTAATAGTATCTAACAACTGTTTAGTAATGTTACAATTAGTTAATATGTCAATATTAATGTCGCCTACTATGATTACATTATTATTTTGAATAGCAATAAAATTTAACAATAGATTTAACTTATTTAAGAACATCGTGATGTCACCACTAGGCGGTCTATATATACATATAATAATTAGGTCAAGGCCGATACACTCAACTGCACATGTCTCAAAATGCATTTCTACGGAGAGGTCAGTCACTTCGCGGCGCTCTAAGGTCAGTATGTCAGTGGCAGTATATATGCAGACACCTCCTCCCACCCGCGAGGAGCTGATAATTGAGTATATTTACCGAGGATATTTGGCTCGACTCGAGCCAATGCTCAGATAGGCACAATATGTCAATTTTTTCCTGGAGCTGGAGTTCGCTTTCTAACCTGCATGTTTTATTGGCTAATCTATTTATGTTCAGGTGTAATATATTCACCCTCTTTTTGCAAGCGTCTGATTTGGCCGGTGGTGTCGTCGTCGGTGGGAGACTGGGTCTCCCTATAGCGGAGAAAGGGCCGCCATTCAGAAATGTTGGTGTTTATAGGCCACACAGACGACGAAAGGAAACGATCGTAGACTGCAACGGGAATACCAATTTTGAAGGAGTTATAACTGTCTCGTTTGGATTTTATTTGTTCTACCTTATACTGGGCACCGTCATGAATGCTATTTAGATGGCGTTTAAGACTCTCAGGCGTCGTATCCTTTTTAAAATAACATCCATGTAGGAATTTATAAACCTCAACCCCTGTGATGGATGAGTCAGTCGCGGTTCCTTTAATCATAATCGTTGATTTTCGAATTTTGCGGCGTTGATGGCGGCTTTGGACGGGCTCAAAATCATCATCAGCTGATTTGTCAATAGGCAGTAGTACTTTTGGGGGTTCTGCCGAATTAGCTTGTAAATCGATGGTCGGTTTCAGCGGTTTATCTGTTGATTTGTTTGCCGTATCATGATTTGAAGCCGTTGTAATGATATCGGCGGTCATTGTTTGCTGCGGTCCATGTTTCGCTGGTTGGTTATTACGCTTCGCCCGTATGGGCAGTTTAGCCTGCGCTGCAATTCGCTGTCTCGTTTGTGCAGCCGCCGGTCGCTGTGCCCGCTGTGGTGCATGTGTGGATGCGGGAGCGGGACGGCTGGTCGGTGTTGACGCATTGCTTGTCGACATCGGGGTCGACGGCGCAGACGTAATAACCGAATCACTTTTGTTGCCTACCTTGGCTGCACTCTCAATTTTTTTGGTTTGAACAACGGATTTTATTTCACTGTTTAAACTGTCTATTATCTTATGTAAATCACAAATTTTTTGTTCTAAAGGTTTAAGTGCACTTGCAATTAATGTTTTTAGCGTTTCACAGTCGATTTGCGACATTTTAACACGCGTTATAATAATAAGTAGCGTATGTGGTGTTGATGCTACCGCCCGCGCACCGCAACTTCGTTAAAAGCTTCTTACCATAGATACAAGATTGGTACCCATTTTGTTTTTATCGGACATGCAAACCTAATTTTTTTTATATATATAATGAATGGGCTTACTCATGGCCACAGACTAGCCGAGGCACAGAATATTACCGTATTAAAAATCCTAATGTTATTAACTGAATGATCTAAATTCTAGATAACATCTCATGAAATAACCCAGTAACTGACCGCCCTAAACTAAAAATGAATTCTATTCACCTATAAACAATTTATTTTAGTATTAGATCTCAACAACTGGCCACCTTATACTAAAATGAACTCTATTTATAGGTGAATAGAATTCATTTTTAGTTTAGGGCGGCCAGTTACTGGCGAATTACCCTATATCTCAGAGACTTAGTAACTGCCGATTTTCAAAAGCTGAACCTCTACTGTTATTATTTTTCAGTTACCTTCTCATCATGCCGACACTGCTCCAGATCTATTCAAATTACCAAACGAACAAGCTAGTGACCACAACGATAGAGTACGCTGTGAAGCAGTTCTACTTGCTGAACAGGAAGCCGTTCATCCTGCAGATGTTCGGCTCCGTGTCCGCCATATTGGATACTGACGAGGAATCAGCTTATGGTGATGCCAGTAAGGTACTTAATTACACGCAATACGAAAACACTATTGTTACTTATTGTTATAGGGAGCGTACATGAACTGTGGAGGGCAGCACTTGCTTGGGCTTGAAGTGTCAATGTCCAGTATGTTTCCGATTCAGGCCACAAGATGGCAGGCCCTCCAACGCGCACGGCCCCAATTAAGACAATCTCTTCCTTTACACATTGTTGTTTGTTGCTATTTTTTCTTCGATTTTGTCCTCGTCTTTCTCGTCATAGTTCCAGCCTTTTTACGTTTCTCAACCTACTATTACGTAAACAAAAATATGTAATTAAATATAACATCCTGCTCCAAGGGCCTCTTTAATTTTAACACGTTGCTATGATACAATTTTTCTTATTCATCGCTTTATATCACATCAGACAAACTTTGCTAGTTTAAAAAAAATAGAAACACTTAAGAAATTTTCCGCCAGTAATCTCATTTTATTGTCACTGTGGCAAGTTACGACAAGGCACAGAAATCAAATTCCGTGGTCATATTGCAAAAGACGCAGAGATACAAAACCTCAATTTTCATAAGCATAACATTTCAAATTAAAAAATCTTTTCAAGTACATTAATATCTGGTACATTTGACTCGCAGGTACAATCGAGCTGTCTCTTCAACTTGCTGCTAAGCCTAGAGACGCCGTCCCCCGACCCGCTGCACATCGCCGAACTGATCAAAGAGGAGAAGCCGCTCAAGCCCATCGACTTCTGCTACCGGGACGAAGACGAGATGGTCAACGTGCTGGACTGCATCAGTCTGTGTGTCATGGTCGTGTCATACTCCTCGGAGAGTATGCGGGGCTATCAGATGCTTGTAAGTCATTTCTGATACTCTAATTTGAGTAGGCAAAAGTAACTTAGGCAATAAAATTATATTGGCCTCCTCTCTTTTAACACATTCATTGCCACTAAGTCCTACGGGTTACGCTCGTAGCGCGTAGCCACGTATTTGCCGTATGGAGCGAACAGGGCCAAGAACCCGACTGTCGGTCGGGTTCTTGGCCCTGAATGTGTTAAATATTTGCAATACAAACCGATTATTTTCAGTAGGTACTTATCTGTAGAAGGGAAGCGATAGAAATCTTATCAAAAACATAGTGACAGACATAAAACTTTACTAATTTTTTGTTTGTTTTTCTAATTGTAATTTCTCAATGAGAATCCATCACATAATAATCCGTAATCCAATAAAAATCCATCGCATGAAAATCACATGTTTTTACTGTCATATAGCTTGTTTCTATACTTTTGGCCCACACTGTACATCATTTTATAGTTTCATAATGTATAATTTCCTCAGATAATACTGGAAGCGATATTGCCATGCTACGTGAAACAGATTCAATTACCAACGTACAATAGAGAAGGAAAGACTGAGAAGGAGATCATACAACAACTGGCGATTGCTATCAAGACTCTCGTCAATAACTGCGAAGGATTGTCAAAGTAAGTGTCTCAAAGAATTTCCTGACTTAAATTACACTTGGAAATTAGAACTTTCCGTTTTTATTTACTCCGAAGTTTGTATTGAAAACAAATGGAAGATTGGAAAATTGCACCTACTATTTCCGTTTCTGGTCACAAATTAATTAAAGGACTTGCATAATCATGTTCAAAAAAGTGGATACGACACAGACAAAACATCCTCCAGACTGAGCATAGTCGCGCTACCCCCTCTGCCACGCATACGGTAATTTTACTCCATGTTTGAGTCGAAAGTGTCTTTGTGTGACGTCCGTGTCTTTGAACGGACCAATCACGGCACGGGACTTCGGTCACCTCGTCCCGCGCACCCCCGCATTTTCGGCATCATCGGGTGCATGAAATAATTGCTCTAAACTCGGTCTAGAGGATTCCTAGCATACGATCTTACCCCAAAGGGAAATTGTGGGCAAGATCAAAGTAGCCAAATTACTGGCTATGACGGTTTATCATGTTTGACGATATCAGGTCGTACAACGGGCCGTACCGCACGTCGCCCGAGCACAAGGGCTCGTCGCAGCGCGGGGTGCGCACGGCGCCCACGTCGCAGTTCAAGGGGCTGGACGGGCTCGAGGACGAGTCGCACTCGCGCTACGTCAGCGACCACTCGCGCGCGCAGCCCGCGCCCGAGTACACCGGCGCCGAGGACTCGGAGGTATAGTGTGTAGCTTTCAAATAGAGCCCGATGGCTAATCCTATTGTCTATTGTTAAGTAAAACCGCTCGTGCCACGTGCCACACAACCACCTGCATAAAAAATACGTACTTCGGTTACTGAGTACCGGCGAGTCGAACGCTACAGAACCAGTCTAAAATGTGTCATCGAGATGCGTAACAAAGGCGCGTTATCGGAGAGCGCACCTACACTGGTTTTGTGAGCGTTGGACTAGCCCGTGGTCAGGTGCCAAATAGAATAATGAAGACCCTTTTTTGCAGGTAAATAGTACCTGCGGTTTTACTTAAACAATAGACAATAGGATTAGCCATCAGGCTCTATTTGAAAGCTACGCACTATGCCAGACTGTATTACTTTATAAAAAAATCTGCCTAGCAAAATTTACACCAAGCTGAAAGAGTTAAGCGTATTACGCGACCTTATTAAGGGGCTACCCGAGGTTTTCATAAACTTTTGACAAGTTTTGAATGGTATCTCCTTTTTTTGCACTACAGATACAATTATAAGACAAACGGTTATCGGTTCTTCAATCTTTTATCTCCGTTTTTGTCTATCGGATTTTGAAAGAAATGAATACTCATTTTTTTATGTTTTTTTTTTTAATTGTCTAAAAACCACTTTTTTCGTATCTAAGTTTGCTCTGAAAAATCTTATATGAACGAAATCTACATATTTGGGTTCGTCTTTGACGTCTCGAAAAACGTGTCGTTTTAATTTTAAACTAATTAACACAAAAATTATGGTCAGAAACCAGTTTTTTAGCCTAAAATTGTTCAACTTTGATGTCAAATATCTCGAAGACAATGAACTTTGAAGTAAATATGGATACTATATTCATTAAAGCCGTTGCTGTTAATATGATAAGCTACGAAAAACATTAGAAAACTAAGGGATTCAGATCGAAGGTCATTAGCGTGGGATGAAAACACTGCACTGCGTAACTACGCAGCTTGTTGGTTATTTGCAGTTAATACGGGCAGAATACCGTCGTCCGCGAGATGTTTTGCTGTCGCTGGTTGGGGACTTCATCGGTCGCGCGACGACGCGTCTACTCGACCTCAACGGCTCCAAGGGCAGCGGCGGCAGCGAGGGCAAACCGGTCGAGCTGCTCGACTGCAAGTCACATGCCGTGAGTCCAGTCATTCTATCGTACAATTCGTCTTCTTTATGGCTCGATTCCACATTTCACCAATTAGGAACAACGACTTGACATATCAAGTCGCATAAGTGTGGAGATTCGACGTCAAAATGGTCTGGTCTAAGGTTCTTCTTCTTTTTCTTCTTGTAACTCTGTGTTTGACAAATTGGGTATTTTGTTGATTTATTGGCAAGTAAAATACGTACTTAAATCTTTGGAATACTTCTGATCTGCGCTGAAGTAATTCTCTTTAACATTAACAGCGGCTGGCAGAGATCGCGCACTCGCTGCTGAAGGTGTCGCCGTATGACCCTGAATCAATGGGCTGCCGCGGTCTGCACCGCTATATGACGCAGGTGAGATATATTCATTAATTTCCATTATTATCATCAACCCAGAGCTGTCCACACCGCTTTTACAAGTTAAAAGCTCGACGGAGGTATACTAGTATATAGAAAATTAGCGACAACATTACCTCTTCACCACGTGGATGGTTAGCAGTCCTCAACTGTGCGTTTCTCCAGTAACTTCCTGCCTCGCACAGCCAAACTCTGAAATGAACTCCACAACTCTCAACTACCAAGGTAACCGATACGACCCCTTCAAGAAAAGAGCGTACTCCCATCTTAAACGCCGGCAACACGCTTGCAACCCTTCTGGTGTTGTGGGTGTCCATGGGCGGCGGTAATCGCTTACCATCAGGTAATCCGTCTGCTAGTTTGCCTCCTATAGAAATATTGCTGTCTTCTTTCTAAGCGTTTCCCCACATATATCATATATCTCTATTGCGCAGATATAAAACTTTTTTCTATCGGCTATTGCCGATTCCGCGCTGAAAGATGTGGGGAAACACTCATACTTATGTGTCCCTAAACGCAGTGTAGGCATCAAATGGCGACCAAAACTTAAATGTGTCTGTGTTGTAGGTGCTGCCGGCAGCGGATTGGGCTGATGACGCCCTACGTCCCGCTCTTATTATGATCCTAAGGCGCCTGGATAAGGTCTTCCTTAAGATCGCTAAGAAGCCTAGCATAAGAGTAAGTCTAGAGTGCAAGTGTAGTAAGTTTGGCTAATATATTATAGTTTCCTAACTTGTTCATTGAACTGTATTGTATTGTATATTTCAGCGCAACACTGACTGGGACTCTGCAGCGGTACTACTCAAAGGTGTATACGAAACTATGATACGCTGTCCGTACGTCATGCATTGGCAGCAAGTTAAGACTTTACTTAACACTGTTCAAGTAAGTCAAACTTTATTTAAGCCCAGTTTTAAACATTATTTTATGAAAATCTTACGCCTTATAAAGAATATCTTGAAATTGTAAATCCTTACCTGTAAAGTCAGCAAAACTATTAGGTTACCCCTGCAAACATGTTTGTATGCAGGGTTGCTAAGCTAATTACTTTGCTGAACATACGAGTACATAGGTATATGGTAGAATACAATTTTAATAAAGCTACCCGCTATAGGTTAAATAAAAATATCATAAAGATCGTCTTTGTACCTTAACGAACTAGGGCGGTATTTCCGTTGCAGGCTCTAATAGTATCGGAAAACAACAGCGGCGAAAACTTGTCGTCCGCGACCGCGGCGCTGATGTCGCAGCCGCCGCCGCCGCACTTCTGCAGCACTGTCGTGCGACTTATAGCGCTTCAAGTCATCAATACTGGAGTGAGATTCATTTTTAGCAACAAGATGATAGATTTGGTAGGATTAAACAATTCAAAATTGTAAAATGTTATAACCAAACGCGTACATTCGTCACCCTAGTGTATACGGAATCTAAAAATGTAATGGTGGAAAACACTGTCCGCAAATGACTTCGTCTAAATATGTGTTTTTCTTCCACGTTAAACGTTAAAGTCTGTGCGGAAAGAGAAGAGTCGTGGAATGTATGAGGCCCAACGCATTCCACGACTCTTCTATTTCCGAACAGACTCTAGCCATAAGTACGGTTCTTCAGATACGGATTTAGATTTTTTTTAAATCCATTAATTTAATATTTATCCGATTTTATTGAGAGTTAATATATTATGTTATTATGAGATTGTTTGATACTCACATAAAATTCGCAAATTGTCTTTATCTATTTGATTCTGTACATATATTGTAAACTGTGTGAGGTGTGCAATAAAGAGTATTATATTATCCTCTAGCCGCCCCATACGTCAAACCTTGCCAAGCAAAATGAAATTTTATTTTGTCAACACAAAGTTCAAATTAGATTGGAACAGGAGACCTTTTTACAGGTCTCTGGGCGGCTAGAGGTTATATTCTAAAAGTTGTTCTACCTCATCCTGCTATTTCTCTTCAAGGACAGCTACTCGTTGGAGCAAATGTGCGGGGGCAGCGCTATTTTCCAGTCAGCGGAGAAGACTGAAAACATGCTAATGAATCTATTTATGCCTCTTTGTTTACGAGTGGGAAGCGGGCGGAAAGGTAATCAAATTACAATGGTGGATTGTACATGTGAGTCTGCGCGTTGCGAAAGGTTCATGCATAGACTAGGAATCCTCTAGACCGAGTTTAGAGCAATTATTTCATGCAACCGATGATGCCAAACATGCGGGGGTGCGCGGGACGAGGTGAGCGAAATCCCGTGCCATTATTGGTCCGTTCAAAGACACGGACGTCACACAAAGACACTTTCGACTCGAACATGGAGTAAAATTACCGTATGCGTGGCAGAGGGGGTAGCGCGACTATGCTCAGTCTGGAGGATGTTTTGTCTGTGGGTTCATGAAATCATGACAATCATGACGAAGCTCATGAAGAAGAAAATTCCACCTGTCCAATTTCTTGGTCCAATGTGCATTGCATCTCACTCTCTCACTAAGCAAAATAATGCGAAAAAATGTGAGACGCAAATACACATTAGACAAAGAAATTGGACAGGTGGAATACCACCCTTTAGGTTTTACAAGACCTATCGCAGGCGAAACCTTTATGAGCAAACGTCGGACTATAGGGGGCAGTTTGAGGGCAAGGTAAGGTTTACAAAAAAATCTTAACTTACGAGTATTATAATGTACCTAGTATTTGTAACATACTTAAATTAATTAGTTACCCGTTATCATTATCAGACTATTCAATCTTATTTTTATTTAAAATTTAAAGGATATAAAAAAAATAAACACCTAACTAACGTACAGCCTTAGAGCCGTGTTTATAGAACTTGACATGCCCAGTTAACTCATTTGTTTTGTTCCTTTCTCACAGCTGCAATTGTCTGAGTGACGGATAAAGCCAAACGAACTTTTTCGCCATTTTGACTTATGTGTAGTCCAAGTACGTTTATTAATAACGCAGTTAGTTGCTATGATATTTGGAATTTCACATTAGAAATACTAGGTACAAAATACTAAGTACAAATACTCGAAAGTGAATTGATTGATTTGCGCACCTTACCTATCATTCTGACATGCCACGAAAATGCCCGCTGGAGTCCGACGTATGTTTATGAGGTTTGGTTGCTGATAGGGAGCAGGATTAAACGAATGGAAGCGGAAAAGCCCAATATACACCGTGTTTTTATTGAATTCCGTTAACTTCGGGGTATAGTTAAGTACGTTTAAGAGAACTAAATGGCATAGTTATTTTTGAAAAAAAAATCTTTTTTTTGCTTTTTTGAAAAAAAAAAATCCGTTTAAAAAGTAATTAAATGTAGCATATAGCGTTGTTGCAACACGGGCATTACATTTAACTCAACCAAACAATTGAAATCTGTGACATATCAATGTCATTTCGAACATCGATCGACCGAGATTTTACTTAAGTTTAGTAGCAAATGCATGAACTCATTCTAAACACTAATCAATATGTAAACCGGCCCTAAGGCAAGTGTACACGCTTGTAGAGGCCTTATAGGAAAAAATAAATTATTGATTATCTCCGAAATGGAGTTAATTAGAATATCGGTGTCTTTGAGAAAGTTACTTGATTTAAGCTCAGGAATGCACCCCTGAAATTAACCGAAATCAAAAAAAAACACGGTGTATAGTCTGTCAAACAACTTTGTCAGTAGAAAAAGGCGCGTAATTAAAATTTTCTATGTGACTATAACACTTCGCGCCTATGTTTTTTTCATTTGCCGCTTTTTTTTTCAATTAAACTGCAAAACGTAATTCAAGACCAAAAAAAGTAAGAAATGTTGCCACTTTTTACTAGCGCGTCTTGTAAAAATAAGTAAAAGAAAGTACTTTTATAAATCGTAGGAATAAAGGACTAATGAATAAATTAGCTTGGCGTGATTATTTATCAAAATGAATTTACTATTTTACAAACGAATTGTTGCAGTGGCAACATTGTCTTACTTTTTTTGGTCTTGAATTACGTTTTGCAGTTTAATGGAAATGGCTTGACAGACTAGATATTCCTCTTTGCGCAGACGTACCCCCGCTGCGGCAGTCGGATGTCTCGTACATCGTGTCGGTGGTGCTGAGCGCGCTGTGCCCGCCCGCGGCGCCGGGCCAGCTGGCGGCCGTCAACGCCAAGCTCAACGCGGCCGAGGCGCGCGCCAACTCGCTCACCTTCACCGGCAGCCGGGACACGCGCAACACCACCAAGCTGTCGCACCAGCTCTACAAGATCGCCTTTCTAGGTGATTCTTAACTAACATCAATTTAACGTATTTGAATAATTTTACGGTTTAGACTCACTTGTTTTTAGTCACTCGCGCGACATGTTTCGGAGAGCCTAGGTCTCCTTTCTCAAGCACTAACAGTGCGAGCAGCATGTCGCGCAAGTAAAGTTATTCAATGTTAGTATGTCTCACAACAGTTTAAATTCGATTAATTTAACGTATGGTCTATTTCACTTATCGCGCCCAACAAACCATTCATTTTTTGCACCGACAATTACGCCGCGCGCACTACTTTTATGTTATCGTTTTCTTCGTCACTATTGGTCACTATCAATTCGACTAACAGTGCGAGCAGCATGTCGCGCAAGTAAAGTTATTCAATGTTAGTATGTCTCACAACAGTTTAAATTCGATTAATTTAACGTATGGTCTATTTCACTTATCGCGCCCAACAAACCATTCATTTTTTGCACCGACAATTACGCCGCGCGCACTACTTTTATGTTATCGTTTTCTTCGTCACTATTGGTCACTATCAATTCGATTATTCATAGATCACTCGACGACTGATCGCAAATAAAATTGAATATTTTCTGCTTCAAATATATATGTTTTTGTTGTGCTGCGTTTAACCCTCCCTTATTAATATTGCAGCCCTAAAAGTGCTGTGCGCATGCTTTACCTCGGAGCTCTGCTCGGAGTGGGGCCGAATCGCACGCGCCATGCGAGACTTAGGCCGCCGGAACGAGGCCGCGGCGCACCTGTGGGACTTCCTCGAGCACGTCGTCACCTACCGTACGCCGCTGTTCGTGCTGCTGCTGCCGTTCATCGTGCACAAGGTACCGTGTGCGTTAAATTTTTGTTGTAAATAGAAGAAATAGTATTCGTTTTTGTTACGTTGTGTGTACCTATCGTAAAGTATAAGTAGTTTCATAGTTGACATCACAAACTTTATTAAGTATTGCCAATACGTGCGCTGACGACATGTACTTAATAAATGATTGTGGAACTGCTCTAATTCAGATCATTCCCATACTTGCAGCTATCCCAGCCGCCCATCGGCGACAACGAGCGGCACATGCAGTTCGTGGTGCGCGAGCGCGTGCGCGGGCTGAAGCTGCCGGCCGCCCGCGCGCGCGGCGCGCTGCTGGCCGAGCTGGCGCGCGACCTGCGCACGCTGCGCGACAAGCACGACCACTGCAAGTTCGGTCAGTACTGTAGTCTGTACCAGGGATCAGAAACCGGTTTACTTTTGAAACCGGTTTCATTTATGCACTTGGGAACGAAAATGATTTCGTTTCCGTTTGCGATTACCGGTTAAAGAATTGTTCTACCGAGATACTGATTTATGCCAAATTCGTTCGTCTTCCGTTTTTGTGGGACGAAATTAACCGGTTAAATTGAAAATATCAAAGCGAGATAGAGCGAGTAAGACAACGACTTTAACCGAGAGTCTGAACCGAGAGACCGAAAGCCAAGAGTAATCGGTATTTTATCGTTCCTTGCTAACCATAAAATTTAGTTCCCTCTTCTTACCGGTTAGGAGAGAACGTAATTTTTTAACTGCCGTTCCAGCAATTAACCGGTTTTTTAATGAACGAAATAATATAACGGTTTGGGAACGATATTAACAGGTATTTCAATACCGGTTTCGAGCCTGGTCTGTACACAACGAGCGGCACATGCAGTTCCTTCGTTCAACTATTGCTTTTGATATGTATCTTTCGTTTCAGTTTTATTAGCCACCCGCAACGGTCATAGCCGAGCGAGTTTTAATTGTAATACATATATTTCTAACTTACTCAATCGAAATCTTGCTTATCGATACCGTTTATTATATTTTCAGAACAAATAGCGGAGAACATAAGCGCGGGCGGCAAGCGCGCGTCGGAGGTGTTCGGTCGCACGGGCGACAAGGCGGCGCAGCACCGGCCCTCGCTCATCTCCATGCTGGTGGGCCGCTCCGGCCTGCCGCGCACCCCCGACCACCCCTCCGCGCCGCTCTCCGCGCCACGGGGTAACTATACACCACCCATTCTCAAAGTTCTAAGGCCCACTTGCACCATCCCACTAACCCTGGGTGAATCGGTTAAACCTGGAGAACCAGTACAATTTGACACTGGGTTGACGGTTAAACCGCTTAACCCCGGGTTAGCGGGATGGTGCAAGTGGGCCTAAGGGGACTCCGCGAGAATTAAAACGAAAAAAAAATCCAGTCTTCTATACTTATATCTGATCTACAGTACAATAGTGATGAACGATTTTTTTTAATTGGGGCTCCGTAAAATATTCCTCTTTCCAAAAGGTTCCGTCACCAAAAAACCACCAGAACTAGGGTTTCTGCTCGAGAATTCCCGAGGCGAGAAATCTCGAGAAATTTGTCCTAAGTCGAGACGGGAAAAAAATATTCAATGCCTCGAGAACTCGAGAAATAAATCTCTTGTCATAAGTAAAAAGAAAACACGCGTATAACACATGATGTGTCTATAATGTATTTCTTTAGGTAAGTAGTTAAATAAATATGAACAATGTGTTTATTAAATTTTCAGGTAGGAACCTACTTAAAACATTTATTACCAACCAAATAAAAAACTACCTTGATCCGTCCCCCTATCATTCTAGTTTTAACCGATTTTCATGTTTTGAAACTTTTGAACTATCATGATTCATTCAGTGTCTTTTCATTGAAAAACGCTTTAGCTTTTGTAACGAATTATAGGACTGCTTTACATGAACATAGCTCGGCCACATCGCTCAACTGTCCATTGTTGGACCATGTCTTTGCAAAAAGGTTTACAAATTGCCAGTTAACTGTGCAAACGGTGCCTTGCCACTGACGCCACGGGGGTAAAATTTTGTTTTGTGAATAATGCCAGTGGAGTGGTTTTCGGTACATTTTCATCAAAAAACGATCGACGTCAAATGCCATATTTGGCGTCGTTGTCACGATTTTGCGTTGACGTCAATTGCCGTCTGTGGCGTTCAAAAGGTTAAATGGTCTTTATTGAAGGAGGATTAACCTGAGCTTCATTGCAGAGTCGGTGTCGAGCAGCTCCACGACGAGCCAGCACCTGGTCGGCTTCGACCTGCCGAGTACGCGCGCCGACAACGGCAATAGTTATTCCAACATAGGTACCTCCACGTACTCATCATCATCATTTTTATTCAATGACAATATTACATTGTGTGTGAAATCTTGAATCTAGGCACATGCATACAAAAAGTATTACAATTAAACAAAACATCATAACCACCAATTAAAATAATATTTACTTTACTTAAAAATTTAGTGTGGGCGCCACTTTCTTCGTCACATTTTTGACGTAAACTGCTTAAACATGGCAACAATTTTGTATGAAAAATTTATAGTTCCATTTTATTTAATCTCTACTCTTTCATGTCTCCTGTACTTCGGATTACTCTTCTAAAAAGTTTACATAGTTTACTGACCCCCGAGGGCCCTGAATTATGCCATGTTTTTCAATTCTGTCTAAAAGTCTGAGCTCAGGATTGAACTAACTATAGCTTGTACAGTCGCCATCAGATATATCGGAGCGGCCAAGGTGTTCACAATATCTGAACACGCACTCTAACGCCTTGACAATAGAGGCGTGTTTAGATATTTGTGAGCATCTTGGCCGCTCCGATATATCTGATGGCGACTGTACTAAAAATCCATGAAGAAAATAATACACATGAGCATATTGTTCATGAACAACCTTAATGATTGGCAGGGTCATCGACGTACGGCAGCGATACCAAAACGGCCAGCACGCCATCATATAGCACTACACAGACTAAACTGCGTTTCGTCTCTTCCGTCGAGTTTAAACTCACCACCGGTAAGCTACATACATATACGCTTAAATACTTAGGTTAATTTGCATGCGGGCTGTACACATTCGAGAGACCCCGAGACAGGCTGAGAACGAGTGTGTACATGCTGTTCCCTTCTCGTCTCGCGTTTTTCTAATTTGATCGGAGCGGTGCCGAAACCCTCGGCGAGAGGCTCTCGACGAGTGCGTACAGCCGAAATCAATCAAGTGCGCATTTCAGAAGAGGCATGGCAGGGCATAAATAGCAATGTTTGTGCCAAATTTAATTACCGTTCAATGCCATGAAAGAGAGCAGAAATTGGCACAAATACAATAAATTTATTGAGAAAAGTATAGTACAGTGATTTTTCTTAAAGACTAAGAATTTATATAGAGAGAAGTGGTTTACAAATCCCTGAACTAAGATTCCCGGTGTTAAATATAATTAGTTCTCGAGTATTGATACCTACCATCTACAACAGACTATTTGCTCCATGCGTTAAAGCCTGATTCCAACAAATAAAATAAAAAATTAAGAATCGTACTTCTCTTCTCCAAAACACCATAATTATGTTGCAATAATTTAACCACTTTGTGCTCCTATGCCGAAACGTCCCTTTTACGTTTTGTAGTTTTAAAAGCATAGTCACTAATATTTAATTTCCAGGTGAGACCTCCCAAACCCCGCTCTCCCCGCTGTCCCCCGGCGAGTGGTCGGGCGACCGCAGCGGCGAGCACGACGACGACCGGCCGCGCCTGCAGCGCGCGCACGGGCCCTCCAAGAAGACCTTCAAGTTCCGCCGCAGCCGGCACGCCAAGCCCGAGGTTTGTTCTGCAGACTATACACCACACTTTCTCCTATCTCTTTCTTCTTCTCTGTCGTTTTGCTCTTGACTCTTTGAGCGGTCGTGTTGCAGTTCGTCACGTTGAGGCGTCCGCATCGTTATTATAGGCGGACACAGCTCTTCGCATGATCTCCCGCCATCTCTCCCTGTTGGTACTTACACTGTCTGGCACAGTCAGATACAGGTTTTCCCAGCCTGAGGTTTCTTGTACTTACTAAACACGACGCTGTCTCCTATATCTAGGTGTAATTGATGACACAAGACGCTGCCACGACTGTTGCCAGAACGCTACTTTAAAAGATAATACTATGCTGCCACGTATTTTGGACACTAGGATTTTCGCTGCATGAAAACAGTGTTGGTTGCCTGGCAACATCATGCGTTGATTCGGCGACAGCATAAGTGGTTGCACTATACTCTGTATCTTTAGGTATTTAAATAAAAGTAAACAAGATCTACCCTCAAATGGCTGCTTTAGCCAGTTGAGGGTAGAAGTACACATTACACGATCAAATAATGCAGGTGAAAGTCAGGTTGTTCGGTGACTGATCCAGGCGGTTTTGTAATTGGTCGGTTAACCAATAAATGTTATAACTACCCGAAAATGCACAAATTGTTTACTTTTGTGTGTGTGTACTTACATAAGTGATTGGCATTATTGCCGCAGTAGGATTGACAGCTGTAAGCTTTTGTAGGCTGCTTTAAATTACTGCTTAAAGTATCTCGCAGTACATTCTGTGTGTTGTTCACAGCAGCAGAACTCACGCCTGGAGTCCGATGATTGCTCATCCCCGGGTCCCGAGAGCACGCCAGCGCGGCGCGCCTGGCCGCCGCTGTTGGCCCCCACCGCCATCAATACGGACACATCGTACGACAGTGAGATCTCGCAGACCTCCTCCACATCGGGATACAGGCGAGTTAACGCCTTATTACGATAATGTTAGAGTCTAAGTCACAATGTTAGACGTCGCTACTTATAGCCGCCATCGACACGGACGCGAGATCTCGCTGACCTCCAACTCTGGATGCAGCCGAGATTACACCTTAATGTTATAATCGTTATAATCTAATTCACAGTATTGGCCACCGTCATCAGCACGGATAATGAGATTTCAATATAAAATGTAAATAGAGTGTAGTCTTCATTCGATGTTGACCGCGGCTACTTGTCAGACCGCCATCAATGCACCTCAGAATATCTACAGGCGAATTCTTACTTTACCGTTGTGACGATTGAGTGTATTTCATGTAGTTATGGCAGGGTCAATAACATTTTTCTTTAAATTCAATTAATATTAAAATGTGTTCTGCTAAAACGCCTAAATTTTCCGGGTGTAACATTGGTTTTATGGTATGACAGAGAGAGCTACAGCCTGCAGGCGTCGATGACGGAGTCGCCGGGCGGGTCGGCGGCGGCGCGCGCGGCGCTGGCGTCGCCCGAGCCGCCGTCGCAGCGCACGGCCACGCCCGAGGCCAGCCCCGACGGTAAACACGCCTTCGTATGTATACCTCATACCCGCCGTCGTACCGCTGCACACTGTCTCCTCCTTCCAAGCCAGACTTGTATGGTGTATGGGATCCTATCTCATCGCATAATAATTGATTGTCATAATGTAATGTTACGCATAAATCTCTTTTCGCATATTTTTTCTCCAGCAGAAACAAAGTATTTTCGAAAATATTTTGCATAGGTTGTGTAGAATAGGGTAGGTTAGGTTAGGTTTGTGTTATAATTTTCAGAAATGTTAATATTTCCAGCACAATAACAATTATGCAAAATGAGTTTTATGCGTAACATTCCATTAGGACAATCAATTACATATTATGCGACCCAATATGGACCCATGGTGTATGGGTACGTCGAGATAGAGGCCACAACTTTAAAAAATGCCGCTTATTTAATGATGATGATATCTTCTCTGCCATACTTATACCATTCGGTTTCATGCGCCGGCCGTTATGCATCACGTTGCAGAGTCGATTTTAAAAGAATTTAAGCTGCTAACGCACCAAGTAACGCACCTTGGGACCCTGTGTTTATGTCACTGATGACAGTGTCGGTGTCAAGATGCCTGTCCGATTTCTAAGATCAAGTTCGTCATAGATTTACTATAGCGCACTTGATCTCAAAAAAGCGGACAGGCGATACCCACAAGTAATTTTTTGACGTATTTTTTGGATACTTAACTGCACCATAATATACGAAATAAGAATACACACATAATGGTGCCAATTAGTGTACCAATAATAAATTGCACCTTTTTGAAGTTCTTCGTATTCCTATCTCTATGATTATGACTATTGCCTAACAGATCTGGAGAAAATAGCAGACCTGTAGTACAAACGTTTAACTCACATTATCTATTTTTTAGTTTTTTACACACATACATATTTGGTCTCTACCTATTTATTGCTATTAATAATGTTTCGCATTTCTTACTTTCTTTCATTTGTAGTTGAAATTTTATAAACTGACCGTTTAGCACTTGAGTGCTGGTTATCTTGTGAACAATGGCATTATTTTCTGTTAAGGCTACCTACCGCTAATAATATATAATATAATATAATTTTTAAGAAAAAAAAACCGACTTCTATGGGGGCCGGTGAAAGATTATTGTAGATGGTACACTATGTAGAAAAGGAGGTAAAACCACCCACTTTTTTACTAGCATTTCGCTTCTGTAAGGGTCGTAGTTCTAGCCTAACCTAACCCACTTCTCTGATAGCAGTTCAGTTCTGTGAGGATCGCAGTTCAAACCTAACCTAACCCACTTAACGGCCCATGCGGTGCGGTGTACGGGGGTTTAAGCGGGAGGGGCTAGTAAGATTGGCATCATCATACTTATATACTTACACATTTTATGGTAGGTAATCATAGTGGTTTATTTAGTTAAGGTATCCTAGTGGTTTTCCGGGTCAAGGTCCGGGTCCGAGTCCGGGTCTGAGTCCGGGTCCGAGTCCGGGTCCGAGTCCGGGTTCGAGTCCAGGTCCGGGTCCGGGTCCGAACCGGATCCGGGTATGAGTCCGGTTCTGGGTCCGAGTCCGGGACCCAGTCCAAGTCAAAATCGAAATTCGTAATCACCAAATGTGTACTATGCGTTGTTGAAGAGTTCTATTCTGGTCATCATCAGCAGTTCCATTTCATCAAATGCGACAGTTTTTAATGTAAATGCTTGATTTTATGATGAAAATCCGTTCGCTGAAGTCGTTGAGTGGCTTCAAGTCAAAATGTCGTTCTCACTTATTACAAACACAAATTGAAACATCACTGCAATATAAGTAACAAACGTAGACGTTAACCACTTTAACCACTTTATCTCTCTGGAGACGTATGTAGTTTAGTTTAGACTGTTTTGCGGTTTGATACCGTCATTCTATTAAAATAACTATAATTTGTTTGTGGGTAGTTTTTAAGTTTTTAGGTTACAGTTTTTCTTTTTATTTTTAATATTTTTAAATTTGATGTATATTGTATAATTCAGTGTGGTTTTTTTTTTTATATGTTATTAGTATGTTTTTTCTTTTTTTTTGTTTTCCTTTTCTTTCGTTGTTGTTCAGTATGTATAAATTTTAGTGTCTCTCTCTTTTTTATGTCTGTTTTTTGTGTGTCGCTGGCGTATGTGTTGTCGTCTCATAGTTTTAAGTCAGGTCCCCACTGAAAACCAGCGCCACGGATTGCCGCGGCATTATGCTGAGTGGGGTCCTATTTTAGCGTCCAATGTTTTTTATGTTTTAGTAGAAGAGCCGGCCGCAAATTTTCTAACCGACTTGATACCACGATGAAATACACAATGGGAAACCATAAAAGTGATGCTAAGTCCGAATTCGATAGTCTGCCACGGCGGAACTTGCCGAAAGTACGAAAAAGAAGGCCACTTCCGGTGCGAAAAAAGGGGGCTGATTTAACCCATTTGATACCGAAATAATAATTATGGCAGCAGTTAGAAATTTACATGTAGACACATAAAAGCGAAGTCTGCCAGTATTTTTTTAGCCGGAAGTGCTTGGCAGACGCTCTCAAAGGTGGCCAACGGGACCCCTAATTTAACCCATCTGATACCACCATGAAACCAATTCCAGTCGGTAGGTATGAACCCTCATGTCAGGAATATATAAGTCTGCCAAGGCTATTCCTGCCGAAACACCTTGGCAGACGAGATTATGTAAGCAAGGTCGGCATCGGTTACCCTACACTAACCCATCTGATACCACCATGAAACCAATTCCAGTCAGTAGGTACGAACCCCCATTTTAGGAATATATAAGTCTGCCAAGGTTTTTCCTGCCGAAACACCTTGGCAGACGAGATTATAAGCAAGATGACCATCGGTTACCGTACACTAACCCATCTGATACCGCCATGAAACCAATTCCAGTCGGTAGGTATGAACCCTCATTTCAGGAATATATAAGTCTGCCAAGGCTTTTCCTGCCGTAACACCATGGCAGACGAGATTATGTAAGCAAGGTCGGCATCGGTTACCCTACACTAACCCATCTGATACCACCATGAAACCAATTCCAGTCGGTAGGTATGAACCCCCATTTTAGAAATATATAAGTCTGCCAAGGTTTTTCCTGCCGAAACACCTTGGCAGACGAGATTATAAGCAAGATGACCATCGGTTACCGTACACTAACCCATCTGATACCACCATGAAACCAATTCTAGTCGGTAGGTATGAACCCTCATTTCAGGAATTTATAAGTCTGCCAAGGCCTTTCCTGCCGAAACACCTTGACAGATGAGATTATGTAAGCAGCATCCGCATCCGAGGGATCCGTATTTTGGAATTATACAGATTACGGACATTATTAATAGCTGTAGGCTTATTTATTACTTTATGATTATACATATTTGTATATTATTATGTTATTATTAAAATATATTTATAATTTATTAAACCTAAACTTAATACATTGGGAATTCATTACCTGCTTACGGCAGTAGTAGGGATTAGTGGGTGAGTTCTGGCTCACTGGGCCAGGCCAACAGTCCCTCCCCCTTTTTTCCCTTGTTGAGGCCCTGCTACCTTGCCTTGAACCCAAACTAATGTCATTGTAGCTCGAATCTAACCTAATCTATTTTTATTGCTTTTAAAATATTTCAATTATCTACTTTTGCAAAGTTAAATGTTGTAATCTCTTTTTCGCAAAATAGAATTTTAATGTGACTTTAATGTATGTGCAGTCTACTTAGTAATTGGGTTTAAAGATATAAAAACACACATTTTATTTCCTATCCTAAGTATCCTATCCTAAGTTTATTCAAATAATATTCTGAACATATATAGTAACATCATTACTTATTCTGTGTACAGTGGAGAAAACGAATGAAATCATGCAATTTGATTTTGCTATTTTTAAATAAAGAGTAACCAAACAGTATTTTCCACAGTTGTTGGTAATGATACCATCTCTTACAATTTCTCTTCATGAACATTTTATGATACCTAACCTTCCAGTTTTCGCCCGAATTAATCAAAAAATTCACCAACACCATTTACACCAACCAAATAGAAAACGGGTCCGTGTCCGAATTCGCGATCTCGAGTCCGGGTCCGCGTCCGGGTCCAGGTTCAGGTAGAAGTCGAATTCAAAATCTTGCTTGTTTTGCCAGTGGGGTAACTTGCTTAACAATCAATTAGAAAAAGACAAGTCGTCGAGGAGTTCCGTTCTGATCACCACCAGCAATACCACTTCATCAAATGCCACTGTTCTTAATGTAAATCCTTGTTTGCCTGATGAAAATACAATGCCATTCAGATTTGTAGAGTTCCCTCGATTCCTTATGGATCCCGTCATTAGAACTTGAGCTTGACGAAAATATGACTTAAAAACCTAACGTGCTTAACAAACATAACGAAGAGGACAAATCCCCAAACATGAGCTATGCGTCGTTGAAGAGTTCCATTCTGATCATCATCAGCAGTTTCACTTCATCAAATGTCACAATTTTGAATGTAAAAGCTTGGTTTGTTTATAAAAACACCAGTATCACTATATGTTAGGGTGGTTCAAAAAACATTTTTTTTCCTAAGGGGCACCCCCTTATTTAGTTACACTTATTATGTTGATAAAATACACCAAGTTTCGTAATTTATCTCAACTACAAGGGGGTGCTTCACCACGTTGAAATTTTGTATGTTGTTTGAAACCCAAAAAAAAGAGTATTATTCAAAATTTTATTTAAATATCTGGTTTCACACTATTTGCACATGTGATGTATAAGTTTTGAAGTAGAAAAACATTTTCTTTCAAACTAATATCTTTTAAATCACACTTTCAAATAATGTGAAAACTACTACTTACATAAAAAATCTAAAAAATTATAACTTAATTTTTTTGGATTTCATACAATTTGAAAATTTCTAAGTGTTTGAGCGCCCCCTTGTAGTTAAGATAAGATTACAAACTTGGTGTATTTTGTCAACATAATAAGTGTAACAAAATAAGGGGGTGCCGCTTCTTCTAGCTAGAGTTTGAATTTTTCCCATACAAACGTGAACCACCCTACTATATGTATACCTACAAGATTTGAAGAGTGCCCTCGATTCGTCCTTAATCTCACCATCAGAACTGGGTTTTGACAAAGACGGAACCAATCTGTATGTATATACTTACAAGTTACAACTCAACTAAAAAAACAATTTTCAAAATCGATCCCGAAATGACGGAGATATCAAACATTAAAAAAAACCGAATTAATACCGATAGACACTTCCAAAGTGGTAAATTGTGTGCACCCCCCCCCCCCCCTTAATTTCTAAAATAAGAGAATGACAAAACTGGTTTACTAATATGTGGCCGAAAATTGTATGGCAAATTATCACTTCCCAAACTATTTTTCCCATAGTATCATTTGGCAAAACTATCAGATGGCAAACCAATGTTTCGCATATATAACATGTCGCAAATGATTATTTACAATATTATTGTATGGCAAAATATTTAGTTGGTCATGTTTCAAAATGTCTTTTATTGTTATGTCGAATGTATTGATAGGCATAAATTATTTTTCGCCTAATATTGTGATGCATACTACTAAATACCCTAATAATATAGTACTCAACTACTCATGGTACAAATTACAGTAGCATTTTATTTCGTTACGTAGGTAGTTTTTTCGAGATGTGCAGTTCAATGATGGAGGTAGTAATTTTGTTTACTACATTTCTGGCAACAGTTTGTTTTCGTGGGGTCGCAATTCTTACCTAACCTAACCCACTTTTCTGGCAACAGTTCGTTTTCTTGGGGGTCGCAGTTCTAACCTAACCTAACCCACCTTTCAGGCAACAGTTTGTTTTCGTGGGGTCGCAGTTCTGACCTAACCTAACCCACTTTTCTGGCAACAGCTCGTTTTCTTGGGGGTTGCTGTTCTAACCTAACCTAACCCACTTTTCTGGCAACAGTTCGTTTTCTTGGGGGTTGCAGTTCTAATCTAACCTAACCCACTTTTCTGGCAACAGTTCGTTTTCTTGGGGGTGGCAGTTCTAACCTAACCTAACCCACCTTTCAGGCAACAGTTTGTTTTCGTAGGGTCGCAGTTCTAACCTAACCTAACCCACTTTTCTGCCATCAGTTCGTTTTCTTGGGGGTCGCAGTTCTAATCTAACCTAACCCACCTTTCAGGCAACAGTTTGTTTTCGTGGGGACGCAGTTCTAACCTAACCTAAGCCACTTTTCTGGCAACAGTTCGTTTTCTTCGAGGTTGCAGTTCTAACCTAACCTAACCCACTTTTCTGGCAACAGTTCGTTTTCTTGGGGGTCGCAGTTCTAACCTAACCCACCTTTCAGGCAACAGTTTGTTTTCGTGGGGTCGCAGTTCTAACCTAACCTAACCCACTTTTCTGGCAACAGTTCGTTTTCTCGGGGGTCGCAGTTCTAACCTAACCTAACCCACCTTTCAGGTAACAGTTTGTTTTCGTGGGGTCGCAGTTCTAACCTAACCTAACCCACTTTTCTGGCAACAGTTTGTTTTCGTGGGATCGCAGTTCTAACGTAACCTAACCCACTTTTCTGGCAACAGTTCGTTTTCTCGGGGGTCGCAGTTCTAACCTAACCCACCTTTGAGGCAACAGTTTGTTTTCGTGGGGTCGCAGTTCTAACCTAACCTAACCCACTTTTCTGGCAACAGTTCGTTTTCTTGAGGATTGCAGTAATCTAACCTAAAACATGTTGGTACAGTCATCAAATCTATTAGCGTAGTGGCACCCGTCCATGGAAATATGTAGATACGTTTGTTAAAAAAAAAGCCACCAACAGGTCAAATAGCCATCAAAATATATTATGAAAAGTAAGTATAAATAAAGCAAACGTTTTTTGACAATTAAGAGTTAGCTAAGTTGAAACATTTGCTCAGTGACTATTTGTCTTAAAGAATTTTGGTAAAATGAACATCTACTAAATAAAATTGTGATCAAATAAAAAGTATGCGAAGTTTCAATTTTGGCAAACGTTATGTAACAATAAATAGTTAGGTATAATAAAACATTTGCTTAGTGACTATTTTTCTAAATAAATCGTGGTAAAATGAACATCTGCTAAATAAAATTGTAGTCAAATAAAAATTATGCTAAATAATAATATGCTAAGCATTGGTTTGCCAACTAAAAGTACTGCAATAAGTTGGTTGGGAAGTGAAATTAGGCGAAAAATATTTCGGCGAGATGGCAGTACACCGACAAAACTAAAAAATATATATGATGTACATTATCATGCAAACTTCCACCGAAAATTGGTTTGAACGAGATCTAAACTAGCCTCTAGACTGCTTGAGTCTCTTCAGCGATGCAATATTGACTATCGGTACATCGAAGTGTTGAAGTGTTTGTATAGTTACGCCACCATGTCGGTCCGAGTCAGGAGCAGAGTGCGAAGGCGATTCTATTGCAAAGAGGTGTAAGGCAGGGAGATATTATCTCTCCGAAACTGTATACTGCCGTAATGGAAGACGCCTTCAAGCACCTGGAATGGCAAGGACTTGGCATCAACATCAACGGCGAATACATCACTCACCTTTGGTTTGCCGACGATATCGTAGTCATGGCAAAGTCGATGGAGGAACTCAGCATGATGGTCGATGACCTCACCCGAGTTTCACAACGGGTGGGCTTGAAAATGAACATGGACAAGACGAAACTTATGTCAAATGCCAATGTTGTGCCCATCCCAGTCTCTGTTGGGAACTCGGTACTCGAAGTTGTTGACTCGTACATCTGCCTAGGACAAGTAGTCCAATTAGGTAGGTCCAACTTCGAGAAGGAGGTTAACCGCCGAATCCAACTCGGTAGGGCAGCGTTCGGGAAACTACGTAATGTCTTTTTGTCCGACATACCTCAGTGCCTCAAGACGAAAGTCTTTAATCAATGTGTGTTATCAGTGATGACTTACGGCTCCGAAACGTAGTTTTTCACTATCGGCCTCATCTCAAAATTCAAAGTCGCTCAACGAGCTATGAGAGGGCTATGCTCGGAGTTTCTCTCCGTGATCGAATCAGAAATGAGGAGATCCGTAGACGAACTAAAGTTACCGACATAGCCCACCGGATTAGCAAGCTGAAGTGGCAATGGGCAGGCCACATTGCGCGCAGAGAAGATGGCCGATGGGGTCGAAAAGTGCTCGAGTGGAGACCACGGACTAGCAAGCGCAGCGTAGGGCGTCCACCCACAAGATGGACGGACGACCTTGTTAAGGCCGCCGGAAGACGCTGGATGCGGGTCGCTTCCAACCGGTACGAATGGAGGTCCAAGGGGGAGGCCTATGTTCAGCAGCGGACGTCTTATGGCTGAGATAACAATGTTCATCACATTGTCCGTCACCCATGACGTCAGCGTGTTACGCGTTACGCTGTCTCGACTCGAGTTTATCATTTTTTTCCCCACCTTAAAAAGTGCTCAGCGCCGCTAAAGAAGTTTTCACTTCAATAATAAAGCAAACCCAAAAAGCGGCCAAGTGTGAGTCGGACTCGCCCATGAAGGGTTCCGTAGCAGCAAGTAACATAACAAAATTGCGGTTTACGATTTATGACGATTAAAAAAAAACTACCTACTAGATCTCGTTCAAACCAATTTTCGGTGGAAGTTTGCATGATAATGTACATCATATATATTTTTTAGTTTTGTCATTCTCTTATTTTAGAAGTTGAAGGGAGGGGGGGGGGGGGTGCACACAATTTACCACTTTGGAAGTGTCTCTCGCGCAAACTATTCAGTTTAGAAAAAAATTATATTACAAACCTCAATATCATTTTTGTTTTCAAGACCTATCCATAGATACCCCACACGTATGGGTTTAATGAAAATGAAATTTTAAGTTTCAGTTCTAAGTATGGGGGACCCCCAAAATTTATTGTTTTTTTTTCTATTTTTGTGTTAAAATCTTGATGCGTTTCACAGAATACATCTACTTACCAAGTTTCAACAGTTCTTATAGTTTCGGAAAAAAGTGGCTGTGACATACGGACGGACAGACGCACAGACATACATGACGAATCTATAAGAGTTCCGTTTTTTGCCATTTGGCTACGGAACCCTAAAAAGGAGGTATTAATTCGGTTTTTTTAATGTTTGATATCTCCGTCATTTCGGGATCGATTTTGAAAATTCTTTTTTTAGTTGAGTTGTAACTTGTAAGTATATACATACAGATTGGTTCCGTCTTTGTCAAAACCCAGTTCTGATGGTGAGATTAAGGACGAATCGAGGGCACTCTTCAAATCTTCTAGGTGAATGAAATGATGATGATGATCCTTCCGGCCGATTTCGACCATGGCGACCACTTCGACTCCTAGTTAGCTCGGCGCTCGTGCGCCCGAATATGGCTGACATAGCCGATCTTGGAGGTGAACCTCCGCGCACATTAAGGGCACGTGAGAACACCAGCCACATAGTGGTAGTGAATGGAAGCAGGCTGGCGCGCTTTCAGATCATCGCGTTTAGTGTCGAGGTCAACTTTACGTTGCTTCTCGTAATCGCGCACTTTGTCATGCACCAGCCTGCGCCACTCCGGACGTTGTGCTGCATATAGTAGTAGGGTGGTTCACGTTTGTATGGGAAAAATTCAAACTCTAGCTAGAAGAAGCGGCACCCCCTTATTTTGTTACATTTATTATGTTGACAAAATACACCAAGTTTGTAATCTTATCTTAACTACAAGGGGGTGCTCAAACACTTAGAAATTTTTCAAATTGTATGAAATCCAAAAAAAATAAGTTACTATTTTTTAGATTTTTATGTAAGTAGTCGTTTTCACATTATTTGAAAGTGTGATTTAAAAGATATTATTTTGAAAGAAAATGTTTTTCTACTTCAAAACTTATACATCACATGTGCAAATAGTGTGAAACCAGATATTTAAATAAAATTCTGAATAATAAATACTCTATTTTTTGGGTTTCAAACAACACAAAATTTTAACGTGGTGAAGCACCCCCTTGTAGTTGAGATAAATTACGAAACTAAATAAGGGCCCCTTAGGAGAAAAAAATGTTTTTTGAACCATCCTAACATATAGTGATACTGGTGTTTTTATAAACAAACCAAGCTTTTACATTCAAAATTGTGACATTTGATGAAGTGAAACTGCTGATGATGATCAGAATGGAACTCTTCAACGACGCATAGCTCATGTTTGGGGATTTGTCCTCTTCGTTATGTTTGTTAAGCACGTTAGGTTTTTAAGTCACATTTTCGTCAAGCTCAAGTTCTAATGATGGGATCCATAAGGAATCGAGGGAACTCTACAAATCTGAATGGCATTGTATAGTGAATTTTGTATTTTCATCAGGCAAACAAGGATTTACATTAAGAACAGTGGCATTTGATGAAGTGGTATTGCTGATGGTGATCAGAACGGAACTCCTCGACGACTTGTCTTTTTCTAATTGATTGTTAAGCAAGTTACCCCACTGGCAAAACAAGCAAGATTTTGAATTCGACTTCTACCTGAACCTGGACCCGGACGCGGACCCGGACTCGAGATCGCGAATTCGGACACGGACCCGTTTTCTATTTGGTTGGTGTAAATGGTGTTGGTGAATTTTTTGATTAATTCGGGCGAAAACTGGAAGGTTAGGTATCATAAAATGTTCATGAAGAGAAATTGTAAGAGATGGTATCATTACCAACAACTGTGGAAAATACTGTTTGGTTACTCTTTATTTAAAAATATCAAAATCAAATTGCATGATTTCATTCGTTTTCTCCACTGTACACAGAATAAGTAATGATGTTACTATATATGTTCAGAATATTATTTGAATAAACTTAGGATAGGATACTTAGGATAGGAAATAAAATGTGTGTTTTTATATCTTTAAACCCAATTACTAAGTAGACTGCACATACATTAAAGTCACATTAAAATTCTATTTTGCGAAATAGAGATTACAACATTTAACTTTGCAAAAGTAGATAATTGAAATATTTTAAAAGCAATAAAAATAGATTAGGTTAGATTCGAGCTACAATGACATTAGTTTGGGTTCAAGGCAAGGTTGCAGGGCCTCAACAAGGGAAAAAAGGGGGAGGGACTGTTGGCCTGGCTCAGTGAGCCAGAACTCACCCACTAATCCCTACTACTGCCGTAAGCAGGTAATGAATTCCCAATGTATTAAGTTTAGGTTTAATAAATTATAAATATATTTTATTAATAACAAAATAATATACAAATATGTATAATCATAAAGTAATAAATAAGCCTACAGCTATTAATAATGCCCGTAATCTGTATAATTCCAAAATACGGATCCCTCGGATGCGGATGCTGCTTACATAATCTCGTCTGTCAAGGTGTTTCGGCAGGAAAGGCCTTGGCAGACTTATAAATTCCTGAAATGAGGGTTCATACCTACCGACTAGAATTGGTTTCATGGTGGTATCAGATGGGTTAGTGTACGGTAACCGATGGTCATCTTGCTTATAATCTCGTCTGCCAAGGTGTTTCGGCAGGAAAAACCTTGGCAGACTTATATATTTCTAAAATGGGGGTTAATACCTACCGACTGGAATTGGTTTCATGGTGGTATCAGATGGGTTAGTGTAGGGTAACCGATGCCGACCTTGCTTACATAATCTCGTCTGCCATGGTGTTACGGCAGGAAAAGCCTTGGCAGACTTATATATTCCTGAAATGAGGGTTCATACCTACCGACTGGAATTGGTTTCATGGCGGTATCAGATGGGTTAGTGTACGGTAACCGATGGTCATCTTGCTTATAATCTCGTCTGCCAAGGTGTTTCGGCAGGAAAAACCTTGGCAGACTTATATATTCCTAAAATGGGGGTTCGTACCTACTGACTGGAATTGGTTTCATGGTGGTATCAGATGGGTTAGTGTAGGGTAACCGATGCCGACCTTGCTTACATAATCTCGTCTGCCAAGGTGTTTCGGCAGGAATAGCCTTGGCAGACTTATATATTCCTGACATGAGGGTTCATACCTACCGACTGGAATTGGTTTCATGGTGGTATCAGATGGGTTAAATTAGGGGTCCCGTTGGCCACCTTTGAGAGCGTCTGCCAAGCACTTCCGGCTAAAAAAATACTGGCAGACTTCGCTTTTATGTGTCTACATGTAAATTTCTAACTGCTGCCATAATTATTATTTCGGTATCAGATGGGTTAAATCAGCCCCCTTTTTTCGCACCGGAAGTGGCCTTCTTTTTCGTACTTTCGGCAAGTTCCGCCGTGGCAGACTATCGAATTCGGACTTAGCATCACTTTTATGGTTTCCCATTGTGTATTTCATCGTGGTATCAAGTCGGTTAGAAAATTTGCGGCCGGCTCTTCTACTATTTGTATGTCTTTGTTTTCTAGATGTAATATGTTGTGGCGTTAAATAAATGTATTTTCTTTCTTTTCTTTCTTTCTTTCAAAATACAAAAAAATCTATGCGTATGCCTTTAATATTTGAGGAGTTCCCTCGATTCCTTATGGATCCCATCATCAGAACTCGAGCTTGACAAAAATGTGGCTTAAAAACTTAACTTGCTTAACAAACATAACGAAGAGGAAAAATCGCCAAACGTGAACTATGCGTCGTTGAAGAGTTCTGTTCTGATCATCATCAGCAGTTCCACTTCATCAAATGCGACAGTTTTTAATGAAAATGCTTAATTTTCTGATGTAAATACTAAAATCTCTATACGCATGCCTTTAATATTTGAGGAGTTCCCTCGATTCCTTATGGATCCCATCATCAGAACTCGAGCTTGACAAAAATGTGCATTAAAAACTTAACTTGCTTAACAAACATAACGAAGAGGAAAAATCTCGAAACGTGAACTATGCGTCGTTGAAGAGTTCTGTTCTGATCATCATCAGCAGTTCCACTTCTTCAAATGCGACAGTTTTTAATGAAAATGCTTAATTTTCTGATGTAAATACAAAAATCTCTATACGCATGCCTTTAATATTTGAGGAGTTCCATCGATTCCTTATGGATCCCATCATCAGAACTCGAGCTTGACAAAAATGTGCATTAAAAACTTAACTTGCTTAACAAACATAACGAATAGGAAAAATCTCGAAACGTGAACTATGCGTCGTTGAAGAGTTCTGTTCTGATCATCATCAGCAGTTCCACTTCATCAAATGCGACAGTTTTTAATGAAAATGCTTAATTTTCTGATGTAAATACAAAAATCTCTATACGCATGCCTTTAAGATTTGAGGAGTTCTTTCGATTCCTCATGGATCCCATCATCAGAACTCGAGCTTGACAAAAATGTGCATTAAAAACTGAACTTGCTTAACAAACATAACGAAGAGGACAAATCGCAAACCGTGAACTATGCATCGTTGAGGAGTTCCGTTCTGATCATCATCAGCAGTTCCACTTCATCAAATGTCACTCTTTTGGATGTATATGCTTGATTTGATGATAAAAACCCAAAAATCACTATATGTATGCCTTTAACATTTGAGGAGTTCCCTCGATTCCTCATGGAACCCATCATCAGAACTGGGTTTTGACAGAAACGGGACCAATGTGTATGCATATACATTCAATCAAAAAAATAATTTTCAAAATCGGTCCAGTAATGACGGAGATATGAAATAACAAACATAAAAAATAAAAAAAATAAAAAACATACAACCGAATTGATAACCTCCTCCTTTGGGATTTGGAAGTCGGTTAAGAAAGTAACAAAAATCCATACAAAAATCTTCTCTAAGTCACGAGGTTGAAATCGCAATAGCATAGGACATTCAACAGTGACACATGGACTTTGAATTGAAAGCCATACATTTAAAGCCGTCAAATATGTCACACTAGGTAGTAGCTATATATTTGCGGCGTTTGGTGTGGAAACCTTGGGGCCGTGGGGACCTAGCGCGCGTCGCCTCTATGGGGAGTTATCAAAGCGCCTCATAGAGGCCTCCGGTGACCAGAGGGCTGGCCTATATTTTGCCCAAAGGATCAGCATTGCCATCCAGCGGGGCAATGCGGCTAGCCTTCTGGGCACCCTACCTACGGACCATGACTTAGGGCAAATTTTTTATTTATAAGTTTTAGTGATTTGTTATAAAGTTGTAAAAATGTTATTAAATAAAATTACTCCTGTAATGACAAACCTTTAAAGCCGTTAAGTACCTAATTGCAATTACAACTTTATGAGTTAAATAATATGTCAGCTATTTGTATGCATTTTTTGTTATTAACTATTTCATGTCAATTAAAACCAAAATATTACTTCAAGTTAATTATTTCAGGTCAGTTTATAAAATTTCAACTATATCTACAATTTGACTTGTATGCATGGGGTGTTGAATATGTTTTTTTTTTCTCTAAGACGCATGATATTACTAAGCTAGGTTAGATGAGAGATCAAATCATCATCATCTTCCTCGTGTTGTCCCGGGATTTTGCCACGGCTCATGGGAGCCTGGGGTCCGCTTAATGGCAACTAATCCCAAAAATTGGCGTAGGCACTAATAATTGTTACAAAAGCGGCTGCCATCAACCTTGATACCCAGAGGGTAAACCAGATCTTATCGGGATTTGTCCGGTTTCCTCACGATGTTCCTTCACCGAAAAGCGACTGGTAAATATCAAATGATATTTCGTACATAAGTTCCGAAAAAATCATTGCTACGAGCCAGGGTTTCTACCTCCTCCGGATTGAAAGTCGCACGCTCTTACCGCTGCTTAGGCCACCAGCGCTCACTTTATGTAGGTATATTATACTCATTTATTTTAATAATGTTTTGTGAGGCGATGTGGGATTGGGAACGTCAATACAATTTTTTTTTCTTTTGTTACTGTTTAATTTTGGTACTTATTTAATTTAGAAAAAAGGGTATTATTGGAACATAAATAGTTGCTATTCAGCCAAATTTTATTTTTAAAATAAATTTCTAATGAATAATTTCCCAGCATCTATAAGCGAGTCGGGCACGTCGTCCGCCGAGCGCACGGCGCTACTGGGCGCGGCCAGCCAGCGCTCGCTCCTGCTCAGCAGCGAGCTGCGCGACGAGGACACGCTGCTGTAATCACCACACCTACAGACTGGAGTTCCGCAGAGCCGATCACGCAGCGAAAGCAAGCGAAGTTTGCGACAAACTGACCCGACGGCCAAGGGTCGTTTCGAAGATTCTTAGGTCTTTGGCTACCACAGAACGTCTTTGTAAGACTTCGATAACTTGGGAAACGTTTTAATTTAACCCTTCTTTGAATCGCGATGGAAATTTCCATCATCACTTGGCATTTACAAAGAACGAATCTGGAATAAGGTATGAGGTTACTGGACTACTTCACCAAGTTAGTTATTTAGGTCTTGAAATAAAAATATTGCTACAGTTGGGTATTTGAAGGAGACATAAAATTCGTATATGAGGACATAAGACGAAATGTACCTAATGAAAATATAATTCGTGTGTAATAATGACACTGCCAACTAACGCAATCTAGAATAAAAATAAATATACCTACAGCATACACATAACGCCAAGAACATGATTTTTTAATATAACGTAAAATAATAAAATATAACATGCTTATGCGATAATTATTACTATCAAAGTTAATTTTGAGAGGGCAAACAAAGGTAAAATAATTGAGCTGAACATGACTTTACTGCTATAAATAATCATTCAAGTTGTAATAACAAATATTTGTCAATTTATGTTAATCTAAATTTGTCATTGTAGTTTCTTTTTTAAATACATTAACATGTTTAGTACTTGAAAGGTATACAGGGTATGTTTGACCATGGGGCTTTAAATCCAGAGCTCGATTCTACTCGCTAAACTGAGCTACTTTTATTATGGCACCAACCCAGAAATCCCAAAAAAAAATTTTACTTTTTCATACATTTTGGCTGATCAGATGTCGACGTTTTCTATGGAAAAGCCAAAACATTTTCCCCGATTTTAGGGTTGGTCCCATAGTAAAAGTAGCTCAGTTTAGCGAGTAAAATCAAGCCCTGGATTTAAAGCCCCATGGTCAGACACACCATGTAAGCATGACTTATTATGTCTCTAAATATAAATAGGTGGGTAGTTGTTGACAATAGACTGGGGTGCCAATTTTGTTGAGCATCTATCTAACATAATTTCAATGGCTCTGCCTAAGTGATTCATGGTCATCGGGAGGAGTGCAAAGGCAGTTCCTGCACAGTGAGTACATGCAGAAACTGAATAACAAAAATCTAAAAACAAGTGCACCCTTCTGTTATTGCAAGCAGACAAAATTATTATATAAAGATTAATTTTGATGAACATACAGACTTTTAAGTAAGTCTTAACAGTATTTTAAAGATTTTTAACTACCAATGAGAACTTGTTCATCGAGTATATGAGGATTTACGAAAATAGGATAGTGTAACTTGTAAGCATAGCAGAAAGTAACAAAAGCACAAATTTGTTCAATAATTTAATTAATCATGCTAGCCTTACATCAAACACTTACATTTATATTTTAAACTAATATTCTCAAGGAAGGTGTCTTATTAAAAGATGAATTGAAGCAATAAATGTGAACTAGTTAAACATACTGATTAGAAAATTAGCCTTAGAAACAGATGTTTCAACTTGAAATTCATCAATATCACATAAAAATAAAGTGTTTGAATCTTAGAACTTTCCATTTGATGAAACCAAAACCTAAGTTAAGCTCAATAATTAATGACACATGAGTTTCATTGACTGTTTGACAAGTCTATGATCAAAGCAAAGAAATACATCTGTTTTAAGTACCAACATATAAACAACATCTAATTTTTAACTACCTGAGCGAATTCATAGATGTTGTAGTTATATTATGTTTGATAATAATTATCTGTTGTCTATTGATGTTGTAGAAGATTTAATAAATAATATGTTCAAAACACAATCTTTTTTTATTAATTATCTTGAAATTATTTGAAGTGTTTCTTGAAGGGTACAGGCCTTGGTACAGGTAACTAAATGTATGACTGTACATGTCTCTCCCCCCGGGCAAGCCCTAGGTAGGAGAAATACTATGCAATATCAACTATTGGCTGGTGACACTCTTGCTTGACAGTATTTCAGTAAAGTACACAAATAGTTAATTGCCACATACTTAACTAAAAAAACCCAGCAATTCTAAACATTAATCATTATCAGTAAAAAGATAAAATGTTCTACAACACTCAGGGTTCTTTACATAATAAGAATGGTTGAACAGCAATTTGAATATCAGGATCTATAGGTATTTCATGGAAATACTTCGAAAAAGTGATAACTATTTTATATATACTCCTTTTAACTGAAGTCATGAGAGCAGACTTCATTTTGATAGCAAACACATCATTCAGGATGTGTTTCTTTGGCACCAGTCCTAGCTTAGTTAACTTGTCTAAATTGATCTTGAGATTTATTAAAGCTGTAATCACAATTGGCAAGTCATTCTGCACCACGCCATACTTATCCTCCTTTAAGGATGCCGCCACTATGAATGCCAGCCCCTCGCACGTCCACATCACTGGCTGAGCCTGCATTAGCAGGAATTTAAGTTTAGTGTCTGTGAGCTCCCCAAAGAAGTAACTGATTCCTGGCTTCTGGCAGATCCTCTGTAGCAAACCATGGAACTCTTCTTTAAGAGCTTTTGCAAATGTCATCTCTTGAACTTTATTTTTATTAAGATTATAATTATAATCTTTTGGCATATCAGGAGTTTGTGCCAAGTTTCTTAAATTTCCAGAATAAAGTGGTCCTGAAGGGGGTGTGATGTTCATATTCTTTTGTGAGTTGCCGACCTCAGTTGGTTTCCCATCACTATTAATATTTTCCAATTCCTTTGTAAAGCTATTAATTATGTTTAGAGAAGTTTCTAAGATATGATTCCAATTTCTTGGATGGCCTCCTGGCTGTGACAGTGTAAAGAGCTGCATTCTTCTTGTAGAGTCCATCTGAGACACTATCTTCAAGTCTTGAGCCCCTAAATATCCAGTAAATTGTGTCCTCTGAGCTAAGGCAGCATACAGGGTCAGACCAGTTTCTGATTCAATTTGAAACTTCATTGGTTCTGTCAGCACTATGTTAAAGATGGTTCTCATGGTATACACTGAGATGAAAAACAAACTGGTGTAGAACCAGAGTCCAATCCAAATGCTAGATCTTATCAAATTGAATATATTATCCAATGGAGGATCTTCCAAATACAGGCTGTAGACATCAGAAACAACACTCCGGGGCTTGTGGCCCCACAAGTAATAAAACAAGCAGAAATACACAACAGGCATTACAGAATTCTTAAAACCCATAGACAATATTCTTCCAATAGCTTGTTTTAACTGTTGGAATTTATTTTGATACACATGTGGAAACATTAGCATGGGCGTACTGAAAATATGTGCATTTAAGAAATAATACAGACCCATCCACATCCCGCCAAACTGTAAAAACAGACTTTGCTCCATGAGACATTGGCCATCATAATGTTCACATTTCTTTTTCAGAACATTAAAGTTGCTTTTAGCGAGAGATGAATACAGGCTCATTGTAAAGTAACCACTTAATGCATACAAAATGCTGAATATGGCATTTTGGGTTGTGAACAAATTCAAAAACATTGAAAACCTGGTGAAGTACTTAGGCAAAGGGACCATGTAGTAGCTGCCATAAATGTATGCTTGAAAAAACGAAACCAATCCAAGCAGCGCAATATTCAGGCTCATTTTCCATCCAAATATGTCATTGAAGGTCGATGTGAACCAAGAAAGTGGATGTAGAATATCCACCTGAATAAAAAACACCAACACAACAGCCAGAAATATTTGGAGTCCGAGATTCCATAGCACTGCTGTTACCAGTCTTTTGGAGAAAATTTCACTTTTACACTCCATACCGGCGTACTAGGTTATTTTGACGAATGTTCAATTTTCATAGCATCCGAACATTTAGTTTTATCGTCAAATATTGCCGATCAATTAAAACATCACTAATTTCAGAAAATGTAGTATTTTATGCGTTTTTGCTAACGAATAACAAAAGTAAAGTAAAATCAACGGTCACAACGCTCGCTAGAACAGATTGATTGACAGCGTTTCAAAAAACATCAAACAATATTTAGGGTGTGTTCAGATTTCAGATGTTATCATCTGTTAAACCCCAAATATACATTTTAGGGGAAATGAAACCATTCGATTTTAAAAATACAAATAATATGACAAATCCTTTTATATCAACAATTATAATATTATTTTATAACTATATTCATGCAAAAATTTGATAAATAAAATTCATGTAAAAATTCTGAACATGGCTCCGCAAATTTATATAACTTGGGGTAATAACAAAACGGTCGTCTAAATTTACAGTATCTACGCTATTTGGGTATTATCTAAAAACGTTGACGCTATGAGCTGTTAACATTTATAAATAACAATATTATTCTTTTCACTTCTTAAATATCGACCAAATTATTGTAAATTAAATGCTCCAATAAATTAGTAATTTAAATCTATACTTCTCTTAATTCACATCAAAGAATATAATACTCACTAGGAGAAGAACGATAGAGTCTGTGCGGAAAGAGAAGAGTCGTGGGATTTGAGGGCGCGCCAGTGCTATTTTATGGTTTTTGCTATGCTGACAACACTGGTCACGTGATTATAGTACGACACTAAAGGCATGATACTTGAATCCCTTTTGTTCCGGTTTTTTACCACGGCTTACTAAACGGAGCCTGGTGGTGGTGTCGGCTCGTCAACTCAATCCTCTGATTTAGCGCAGGCACTAGTTTTCTTTTTAAAACACTTGTTTTTATATCGCAGATACTAAAAAGTGACTGCGATTGACAAAACTGCTAAAACTAGTTAAGAATCTGCCCAATACAACTGTAATTTTAGTACCAAACAAGATACGAAGTCTCATTTATGTACTGCCTAATCTGTGCAGTCCAACAGTTATTAAAACCGGGTAGATCGGGTAGAAATTGGGCAATAGAACTGTAATTTTATCTGGGATATATTTCACCCATTGTAAACTTGACTTGTAATGTGTATGTGTACATTATTAATAATAAATATGAATATGAATAAAAATAGTGCATAAGTAGGTAGGCCTTATTGGGATATGTCCGGTTCTCTCATCTCACGATATTTTACTTCGCCGAAAAGTCACTGCTAAATATGAAATATAATTTCGTAACTAAAAGAACCTACAAATAAAGAAATATTTTATTAGAAAAAGTTTTATTCAGAACCTAGTAAACGAACTTACAAATAAAGAAATATTTTATTAGAAAAAGTTTTATTCTTTGTAATCGAAGTCTGAATTAAAATATTCAATGTCACTTATGTTTGAGCTAGCTTCAAAACAACCAGGGACACTCATAGAACTATCTTCATCTGAACTGGATGTGCTAGAATCCGGCACGTAGATTACGAATTCTTGCATATCACCTACTTAGCGGTCTTTTATTCGAGATACCGTAGGTACTTTTACACAATCCTGAAAAAGAAATTACATATAAATATGCATAAAATGGAAAGTATCAAGCCTATTTGTCAGTTATTTTAAAGATCATGAATGACCTGCATATTTATGAAAATTAATATATTTTGAATGAATATACTCACCGATTATGTACCGGCGACAAGTTACTTAGGGGGCTTATTAAATAGGTAATTATTTAATATTAAATACAACATTAATACCCGCGAATAGCGGAAACACGTACCGCGATTTTTTGTAAGTCGATAGTCGGCTTTTAGCCGTTTTCTTCCCGCTGACAAAACCGAACAATGTTAAATATAATTTTCCTTGTGGTTTTATGTACGGTTTTATCGTGTTTTGAAAATATTTTATACATAAAACTTGCGGTTTTTGTTAATAAAAATATACATTGACAGAAGTTTGTTTACTTTTTACAAGACAGGTGTCAAAGGTTTGATTGCCATATAAAATTTAAAATGTTAGTTCCCGTTTCTGCCACGACTCTTCTCTTTCCGCACAGACTCTAACTCCATACAAAAAAATGTCCCCTTCAAAAGTTCGTTTATACTACTAGCGCTCGGTAGGATACCATTGTAATTAGAATTGACAACCCGTTTAGCCTAGCGCCCCTAGCGGGTATTGGCAGTAATCCAGTTCAGGAAGCTAATGGTCCTGGGTTCGAATCCCGGAGAGGGAATTTCTTTTTGTATTATTTTATTTTTTGTTGGGGTCAGGTTTTTAAGAGCCCATCAACGTGCACACTAGCGCCACTGCTGAATACATTAAACTAATTTTTATGTTACTGGATTCGTCAAAACTAAAGCGGCCGTTTTTGTTTTGAGCTCATAGATTGACGAATCCAGCAACATAAAAACTAGTTTGATGTATTCAAAAGGTACTTAAATACACAATACAGTCAGTAGCGGCCACTTTTTTAAATACCTGTAAAATTTAAATTTAACTTAAATAATCACGATTATTTATTTTAGCAGTGGTGCTAGTGTGCACGTTGTTGGGCTCTTAAATTAGCATATCACAAATAAATAAAGAAATACGTTATAAGATAATGATTAGGTACTATATTTAAAAATTCGTCAAATATAAAAGGTTACAAAAAGTTACGTATTATTAAGATATAAATATTTTCATTCCTATTATGATTAGTGTATATATGTTAGGAGCAATACATATGAATACATACATTGATATGGCAAATGGTTACAAGTTGTTATTACATCTATCCGGTTATCGGACATTTCTGCTCCACAGCTCCACGCAGCGTTCTTGGTCACCGGAAAACTAGTCTGTATATGCAGCAGATACGTGCCCTTTGAGCTTTTTCCAAGAAATCATATGACGGGCCAGGATTATATTATTATCTCACGCTCAAGCCATGATTCACTTTCTAAAACAAAATAGTCACAAATTAAACAATATAATCTAACTTCCTAATTACTACCGTCGCTAATTCCTAAGGTCTAAATTTACCAGCTTACTCGTAAACAATGAGAGGTTTTACATCTATGATGAATTTAGATTATAATTTCGGACGCGATATAGCGTCCGCGGGACTTACGGGGATAGTAAGATTAAATTATTATATTTGAATTTGGTAATTAGTACGCTCATTTTTATTTAAAGATTGATATATTTCTTACCTTGAAATTATCGCTGTTTCTGGTTTACTACAACGGTTTCCACACACACATTAGGGCTTTTCATAATCCGGATAAGAATTGTTGATGAAGTCGCCATTGCCGGATACATAATACAGCAAGGAAGGAAGAGCGACGACGGTTTAAATTTAACTAAGTCTGTGCGAAGACGCATTTAGATATGTTGCTCGTACATATGAATAGTTTTTATTTTTAAATTAATAGGTAAATAAATATATTTCAAGTGAATAAATCGTTTTATATGAAAATTTATATTTTTGGCGTTAAATGACTTAAATGACAGCATTGACATTACAGACTTTTGTCTTGTCTATGTTCTTACCGGCCAGACTCAAATCAAGGCCTATCAAAGAGGCCTATTGATGCCTATTGACAAAGTTTTTTTTTTAAATTTTATCAAGGAGGGTAGAGGCACGTCTACCCTTCATAGATTTTATGAACATAGACAAAGACAAACTGAAATAGATAATAATTTACATATTTCAAAAAATAAATAATAATTTACATATGACTTTGACTACTTCATAAAATACAAATCAAAATATATTTGATAAAATAATTGGATTTGTTCCTAGAAATCGTATAGACATAGCCAGTTCTAGCAATGTTGCTGTAGTAAAATATTTTTATGGTAATTACTGGCAATACAGCTCTAGAAACGGAGCACACATGTACAATTATGAAGGGTCACGTCATTCCAAGGAAGTCAATAGGCCTTGATTCACATTGACTTAGATTGTCACTCAACATGTAAGGAATCTGTGGTCACTGGTCAATATTTATGACATTTACTTACTTTACATTTACACCCGTGAAGACGTGTTTACGCATTAATTTTTGTTTTCAAAGATCTTTTAAATGCAACATTTTATAAATGTTTTTCATTGATATCGGTCGGAGTTATGGGCTAGGGTATTTCATAAACAGTGACGTTTTCTCATCGCTTGGTTAAAGTTTATGTGGTCGCTAACTCTAGTGTCCTACATTCCTATGCATTTTACTCAAATGGAAGAAAGTTATGCATACGAAGTGTGTCTTTTTAAGGGAGTGACTTAACAGACGCCGGGAATGGATGGCATCTCGTCTCGTAGTCGTGTTTGATAGATTGAGAAACTCTGGTTATGTATACTTTAATTGAGATAGCGCTTAGTGTGGGAGTGCTCGTCAGTCTCGTTACTGCACTCTCCGCATGTGTTTGTGGATGCAAGAATTCCAATCAGAAGTAAGTTTACTGTTATACATTGATCCTATTCATCTTTCCTTACCTTTCATACATTTCTTATAAGAAGTTCAATAATGTTATGGTAAACAACAATACAAACAATAAACATTCTTTCTATTCATGTTTCTGTAGTGACAACAACCTTGGACTGATATTAGAGCCTTCATGGCACTCACCATTTTATTATTATGGGGTCATTCCACCGTTTCGGGTGTTACACTTGAACTCATAAAATAAGGTTTTAATTGATATTGTAACAGGAACTACGAGGTATAACTATTGATTCATCTACCACTTTAATAATATTTTCTTTTCCTGTACACACATAATTAAAGTAGAAGACCAATAACGAGAGAATCACTAAAAAGTAGCTGTTTCGGCCGTTACGCGAATTGGCCTATACCTTCTGACCATCAGTACCAAAATGCATATTTTAGCGAATTTTGTCAAGTAACCTCCAGTTTTATTTATGTCAAGTAGTAATAGTTAGTATAGTCTACTGAAACACTGAAGTAACACTTAGTATCACTTTTTGTTTAATTTTAATAAAATAAATTACCTGTTTCGGGTGTTACTCATGGTTCGTTTCGGGTGTTACGAGTACGAAATTACGACAGATTTATACGAAATTATGGCTCATTTTATTGAAATTATTGTATTTTAAATAAATTCGATTAAAATCATAAGTAATAGATGCTGAATTAGTATTAAATACATTAATCTTAACAATAAAAATTGTTTCTCGAAGATATCATAATTATTTTTCTTTCGATTCGAATATTTCCGAAAATATTCACTTAATCAAAAAATGGTCGATGGTGACACTTATTCATTTTGAAAGATCTATCCAACGACACCCCACACCACAGGATTAAAGGCGAAAAAAATAAAAAATATTTTGTACTGGAGCTACTTTAAAAAAAATTTTATTTTGAATTTTTGTGTTACTACTTTGTCGCCATGATTGATTTTTGTATCCATGCCAAATTGCAGCTTTCTAGCACTAACCACCACGGAGAAAAGCCGGGGACGGACAGGCGGACGGTCACCACGTTTCGGGTGTTACACAACTTCAAACTTTAAAACATACGACTAAAGCAGACGCTAAAACAATAATTATTACACATTTGAATAGGTTCACATCATAGCCTTTCTTTGGCAAAACATGTTTGGCTGTAGTTAATTACGGGAAAAGTTACACATACTTTTATCTCTTTTTCGTTTCGGGTGTTACTTTGAGACCACAGTCTAGAATACTCTTCTAAAAACCAATTAATCCATGCTTTTTTATATTTTTAAAGACAAATTATAAAATTACGATATTTTACCTGAAATAACTGCGAGAAATTTGTAACAGTTTACAGTTATTTTCTTTTTAATTAGTCTTGCCAATATCGCTGTATAAATTTAGTTTTACGCCTATCATTTAAAACGTTGCGATCAAGTACATGGAAAACATGTAAAAAATGGTTTTTTTTCGGGTATTTTTTCTGACATGAAGGTTTGGCATGTTTTCTATGGAAATAGGTTAGTGTTGACTTCTTAAACCAATTTTAATTTTTGAACCCTTGGTAGCGTTTATTATGGAATGACCCTATGGTGATTTTAATTTACATGTCAGACAGAAACCAGTAACAATGTCACAGCAGGACAGGACATGAGTAAATACTCTTGTTTCTGTAATGAGTTGTTGAAATATATGGTAGGATTTTTGTCAGGAAATATTATAGACGTATAAGCATATTAGTTTATAATATTGTTCTATATTTAACCTCTTGATGCCCAAAGGAATTTAAGTGAACATATACACCCAAAATCCATTTAAATGTATATAAATTTTGGCACATAGTAAAATTTCAAATATAGTGTGTAAAGAGATATATAACTGAAGAAACCAAGTTCAATTCAAGACCAAAATTAAAGGCCTGGTGACAAAAGGTGATATTCCACCTGGCCAATTTCTTCGTCCAATGTGCATTGCGTCTAACTCTGAGAGTGACAATAGTCCGGGAGCCGGCTGCATGAAACAAACCTCATCAAAAAATAGAATATACCTACCCTGTAGAGGTACCTGACATTTAGTAGATTCCAACGCACTTGGTCGGCCTAGGCTTAACCTGGCAGATTTTGTACAAATGGCAAAAACGTTGGACAAAAATTCATCAAAAAAAACCTCATCGAAAAATAGAATGAAACTTGTATGGTAGGATACCTGAACTTGAGGACAGTAAAAAAAAAGTGGTCGGCCTCACCTTAGCCTGGCAGTTTTTGCAGTCCGACCAGATTTATTGGGTCACGTGAGAGCTACAATTTACCTCATCGAAAAATAGAATGAAACAAACGGATTATAATAGCTAAAATAAGCCTGTCGACGTATGTCTTGGTCGGCCTCACCTTAACCTGGCAGTTTTTGCAGTCCGACCAGATTTATAAAAAAATCATCAAAAATTTTTTATCGAAAAATCGTATGAAACTTGTATGGTACGATAGCTGCCTTTGAGAACAGTAAAAATAAAAGTGGTCGGCCAAATCCTGTGTTGGCAGGTTCCTGTGTCCGACCAATTTTGTGGTACCACGTAAGAGCTACAATTTACCTCATCGAAAAATAGAATGAAATAAACGGATTATAATAGCTAAAATAAGCCTGTTGACGTATGTCTTGGTCGGCCTCACCTTAACCTGGCAGTTTTTGCAGTCCGACCAAATTTATAAAAAAAACATCAAAAAATTTTTATCGAAAAATCGTATGAAACTTGTATGGTAAGATAGCTGCCTTTGAGGACAGTAAAAAAAAAGTGGCCGGCCAAATCCTTTGTTGGCAGGTTCCTGTGTCCGACCAATTTTGTGGTACCACGTGAGAGCTACAATTTACCTCAACGAAAAATAGAATGAAACAAACGGATAATAATAGCTAAAATAAGCCTGTTGACGTATTTCTTGGTCGGCCTCACCTTAACCTGGCAGTTTTTGCAGTCCGACCAAATTTATAAAAAAAACATCAAAAATTTTTTATCGAAATATCGTATGAAACTTGTATGGTACGATAGCTGCCTTTGAGGACAGTAAAAAAAAAGTGGTCGGCCAAATCCTGTGTTGGCAGGTTCCTCTGTCCGACCAATTTTGTGGTACCACGTGAGAGCTACAATTTACCTCATCGAAAAATAGAATGAAACAAACGGATTATAATAGCTTAAATAAGCCTGTTGACGTATGTCTTGGTCGGCCTCACCTTAACCTGGCAGTTTTTGCAGTCAGGCCAAATTTATAAAAAAATCATCAAAAAAATTTTATCGAAAAATCGTGTGAAACTTGTATGGTACGATAGCTGCCTTTGAGGACAGTAATAAAAAAGTGGTTGGCCAAATCCTGTGTTGGCAGGTTCCTGTGTCCGACCAATTTTGTGGTACCACGTGAGAGCTACAATTTACCTCATCGAAAAATAGAATGAAACAAACGGATTATAATACCTAAAATAAACCTGTTGACGTATGGCTTGGTCGGCCTCACCGTAGCCTGGCAGTTTTTGCAGTCCGACCAAATTTGTGATACCACGTGACAGCTAGAATAGGACCACACATGCTGTATTCCATACGCATCATGACTTTGTGTACCTATCTGATGGGCGGGCGTATATGAAACGCCTTCTTGTACGTGCAGGTGATCCAGGTATACACCAAAGCTTAGTTTTCAATCGGACACTTGTAATATAAGAGGAAAAACTGCACGTGATCCTTCCAAAATTTAAATAAATGGTAAAATGTTCCTTCACGATGTTCTCAACGGGCATCTAGACTGCGTTGGATTGCTATCACAGTTAGGGCTCCGCGCTCCCACGCGCCGAACTCGTCACACCACACTATTCCATATTCCCTGTCATCATCATGATTGGCCACAGCATCTTTGCAGATGATAGTTGCAGCGACTAAAGAAAGTATTTTGAGGAGGTAGTCTACAGTCTACAAGTCTTACAAGTCTACCCACAGATGATTTTTTATTATGTATAAATTACAGGAAGTTCTGTTATTGGCTATGCTATATGTTCTCATGTTTTTTGTATATTATTTAATGTAAACGCTGTTGAACTTCTCAATAAATATAAATAAATAAAAATACACAAGATAACCTCACATATATTAAGTGATTATCTTATTGTTATTTCTTCGACTCGCAAAGGCGTTATGTGTCCTTCAAACCATTTGATCTTATACATTTCATCTCTTAATGTCCAGCCACAATGTGTTGCATCAAATTTGATGCAAGTGGATTCTGCCGCACACTGCCACATTGAATTTATGAAAGCCGCCCGTAACAAGCCATACGTCAACAGGGTTATTTTAGCTATTATAATCCGTTTGTTTCATTCTATTTTTCGATGTGGTAAATTGTAACTCTCACGTGGTACCACAAAATTGGTCGGAGACAGGAACCTGCCAACACAGGATTTGGCCGACCATTTTTTTTTTACTGTCCTCAAAGGCAGCTATCGTACCATACAAGTTTCATACGATTTTTCGATATAAATTTTTTGATGATTTTTTCATAAATTTGGTCGGACTGCAAAAACTGCCAGGTTAAGGTAAGGCCGACCAAGACATACGTCAACAGGCTTATTTTATCTATTATAATCCGTTTGTTTCATTCTATTTTTCGATGAGGTAAATTGTAGCTCTCACGTGGTACCACAAAATTGGTCGGACACAGGAACCTGCCAACACAGGATTTGGCCGATCACTTTTTTTTTACTGTCCTCAAAGGCAGCTATCGTACCATACAAGTTCCATACGATTTTTCGATAAAAAAAATTTGATGATTTTTTTATAAATTTGGTCGGACTGCAAAAACTGCCAGGTTAAGGTGAGGCCGACCAAGACATACGTCAACAGGCTTATTTTAGCTATTATAATCCGTTTGTTTCATTCTATTTTTCGATGAGGTAAATTGTAGCTCTTACGTGGTACCACAAAATTGGTCGGACACAGGAACCTGCCAACACAGGATTTGGCCGACCACTTTTTTTTTACTGTCCTCAAAGGCAGCTATCGTACCATACAAGTTTCATACGATTTTTCGATAAAAAAATTTTGATGATTTTTTCATAAATTTGGTCGGACTGCAAAAACTGCCAGGTTAAGGTGAGGCCGACCAAGACATACGTCAACAGGCTTATTTAAGCTATTATAATCCGTTTGTTTCATTCTATTTTTCGATGAGGTAAATTGTAGCTCTCACGTGGTACCACAAAATTGGTCGGACACAGGAACCTGCCAACACAGGATTTGGCCGACCATTTTTTTTTTACTGTTCTCAAAGGCAGCTATCGTACCATACAAGGTTCATACGATTTTTCGATAAAAAAATTTTGAATTTTTTTTTATATATTTGGTCGGACCGCAAAAACTGCCAGGTTAAGGTGAGGCCGACCAAGACATACGTCAACAGGCTTATTTTAGCTATTATAATCCGTTTGTTTCATTCTATTTTTCGATGAGGTAAATTGTAGCTCTTACGTGGTACCACAAAATTGGTCGGACACAGGAACCTGCCAACACAGGATTTGGCGGACCACTTTTTTTTTTACTGTTCTAAAAGGCAGCTATCGTACCATACAAGTTTCATACGATTTTTCGATAAAATATTTTTGATGATTTTTTTATAAATCTGGTCGGACTGCAAAAACTGCCAGGTTAAGGTGAGGCCGACCAAGACATACGTCGACAGGCTTATTTTAGCTATTATAATCCGTTTGTTTCATTCTATTTTTCGATGAGGTAAATTGTAGCTCTCACGTGACCCAATAAATCTGGTCGGACTGCAAAAACTGCCAGGCTAAGGTGAGGCCGACCACTTTTTTTTTACTGTCCTCAAGGTCAGGTATCCTACCATACAAGTTTCATTCTATTTTTCGATGAGGTTTTTTTTGATGAATTTTTGTCCAACGTTTTTGCCATTTGTACAAAATCTGCCAGGTTAAGCCTAGGCCGACCAAGTGCGTTGGAATCTACTAAATGTCAGGTACCTCTACAGGGTAGGTATATTCTATTTTTTGATGAGGTTTGTTTCATGCAGCCGGCTCCCGGACTACAATCTTTCTTAAAACAAAATGTGAGATGCAAATACACATTGGACCAAGAAATTGAATATGTGGAAACCAACCTAAAACACACATTGCAACTGTGTGAGATCGTAGAAGCTGCATTTATTTCTATATTCTCCCATACTGCAGAGAGATCTGTGGTTGCAAAATAGTTAATTTTTGGTTTTAGTAATTTAATTATGTGTTAGTAATTAAGTAAATTTAAGATATATTTTCTTTAATAGATCAGTCAAGTTAGCTTCCTAAAGGAAGTTCCCTTAAAAATGAGCAAAATATTGTTTTTAACAGAAGTGAGTTGGTTGGTACTGCCGGTGTAGTCAAAATCCGTTTTGACGAGGAGGCCCCTTCGCCGGCACCCACGACGCCCGCGTCTATAAAGCGGTTGGTCCCTTTTCAACACACAACTGAACTAATTGATGTGCTAATGCCTTCAGTACACTGGTGCTGCGAATCGCGAAAACGAGCCAAAAATGTTTGTGCGAAATGGTCTCCGCTGACTGAATTTCACCGCGATTTTGCAATTCGCAGTGTCACTACACTAGTGACCTAAATAAAGGAAATAATTGTTTAGTTTCTAAAACGTCTCACTAGATGGTGCTAAAACGACTCCATAAATTTTGTGGTGCTATGGGTGATATGATATGGGTCTCGAATTTGAATTTTGACTCCAACATTTGTCAAGCACATAATGTACCACAAAACATACGGCGGCGTAGCAACTCCATCTAGCACTGTCCTATTTATGATTTCGCGCCCAGGGCGCAAACCATACCGGCTCATAGCCTTCTTTGGTCCTAGAGTAAATACTCGTATAAAGTAACGCACGCACGAGGCACGATTATTTCTTACGTAGCACGTTAGCACATCTTTTAGTCGTTTGTGTTTTTCCAGCATGCCCTCAAAACTAGAGAAAGGGCTACTAATCTACTAAAATCATAGGTTCCATCATTTTGCTGTAACATGTTTGACTGGATAGCTACATGTTCCCACTTGAAAAGTTAAAATGGTAATAGTTATTTGTACAACAAGTGATCAAAGTTTGATATTTCTTCGAGTGCTTATTTTGAGTCCCGTGCAAGCGAAAGATTCTATAATAGATTCACGAGCGTAGCGAGTGAATCTAATTTAGAATCTTGAGCGTAGTAAGGGATTCAAAAGCGCACGAGATGTAAATAACTTTGATCTCATGTAGTACACAAAATTTTTCACCCTAAGCAGTGAGAACATACCTAGAGGGACAGAGATAATAGAACCCAAGTATATCGAACTTGTATTAGACCCTGCATGTTGAAATGACATTTGACTATAAAGGTCACTTGAATGACAAAATGACTCAGTGAGCAAAAGCGCATTTTGCTCACTGTTTTTAAGAAGCAAAGTACCCTTGTTCGAGCTGCTGAGGTGAAAAATAAATTTTAATGCAAGTTATTTTGTCATTGAAATTGAAGTGTTAAAATATTTTTGAGACACAGGGCCTGGGGCCTAGGGTGGCAATGACTGCAAATCCGCCACTGAGTTGACGACACTCTAGTCTTTCCATAGTTTGCAATTGCCTATATTCGCAAGATTAGGTACTTATTAAAATACCAAATCTATTATAGTATATCAATAGGTATTATCTAAACTTGATGCTTTAAAAATGGATTATTTACGATAATCCGTAAATAAATATCCACTTATCACTATCTAAAATTAATCAATGTATCTTAGATAAAATGAGGAAATGCATTTTTTTTTGTTTGGGAAATTAAATCATGTAAATTCATGTACCTATCCAGTTGAACATTGTTCAGTCGAATTAAATCATGGTCAAAATGTAACGATAAAATGCTTATAACAGTTATAACACATAATACTAAAACCTAGTATCTAGAATTTAACGTTTATGTAATACCTATACCTGCGCGCAAATAAGATATCGGCCTGTAACTATAGTTCGTTTTTTTTAGCATTAGAAAGAACTTTAAAGAAGGTAAGCGATCTTGACACGTCTTTTAATAGAAAAACGCTTTTTAAAAATCAGTAACTATTACTTCTGAAAGCAGAAGAATATAAATGATCGTATTAGATTAATAATTGTTACATATTTGCCGTAACTTATTCTTAAAATGTGTTTTTCAATTAAAAGACACATCAAGATTGTTTACCTATTTCTAATGCTAAAAAAAACGAACTATATGCTAAAAAATCACAGAATGTAATGCGATTAATTAAGTATGGCCTGGATTGTCTGATAAAAAGCCTACAATTAGATTATAGATATAGATTTCCCATTAATTTGGAATTGAATTACTTCTTAGCTTTAATCGCTTGGTGCTTTTTCGTTGCAATGTTGTCAGCACTGGTTACTGATAGAAAAAACCCATTAGGTAGGTAGGTGCCTACTTCCATAGGTCTACCGTTTAACTGAGGCGACTGGTAAGAAGTTATTACTGTCAGTTACAAACTGGTAGAAGGCTTGGCTGCAGGAAGCTGATCTGTATTATGTAAACCCCTTACCGCATATGAAGTCATTTATGGCGGATATGATATTTAACTCTAATCACAGCTATTAAAGTTCAAATATTAACAAATATTTTTTATTATATGCAGTAAGGGGTTAATTAAAAAGATGTAATTGATAAACCAGGTTTATTCACAAAAATCAGCTACAATCTACTATAAAATCACAGCGCAACTTCTCTACCAACTGCCTTAGATAAGTGGTCCTATATGTAGTAGTCACTACCAACATTACCAACACGCTAAGGGCCCATCTGGCCCCCCACATCTGGCGTTTTTAGCCCTAAAAGTTTGGCCCTAAAAGCTACCAGTGGCAACAACGCAAAGGAAAATGTGGAAATACACTTTCTCAGACCTCTTAACAAATTACATATATTTGTCGGTAAACAAGAAGAAATACCCCGACGCTCCTCTCTTCTTGTCTTTCCATTCTAAATATGTATTGAAATTAACACAGAAAGACAAGAAGTGGGTCGTGCATTCGTTAATGGTACTATCTATAGGTACATTAGTACTTTGAGCTGCACGAGCTAATATTGTAACCATTTTTATTTATGGTTTACCTCTTTCCTGTTTAGTATATTTTTCGCATGTTTCATTAACACTTGATAACAATGTAACTCGCATAGGTACTTACATTTATTAATATAACAGTTGAATGTGCATGGATATTGGTCAATAAAAAATTGTTTTATGTGCTTGATGATGTAATGAGTGATCTAAGGAATAAGGTACAGTCACCTGCAATAATATGTTAATGACCCAAATGGGCGCTTCTCTTTCGGTGTTTCTGCAACCTAACTGACCCTACAATGTTTACGATTAAAATTATAGTTTTATTTAACGAAACAGAACTAAAATATAATGTATCGTTAGAGTCTGTTCGGAAAGCGAAGAGTCGTGGAATGTATGGGGCCCAATACATTCCACGACCCCTCCTCTTTCCGAACAGACTCTAAATGAGGCAAAAGTTCCGTGGGGAAAACGTAGTAGGAAATGTAAGCGCAATTTAACATTTTTTAAGTGTTTAATTCATTCTCAGGTACAACACTTTCCGCAAGTAAGGTTTTAACCAAAAAGTTATAAATTTTTAATAATTAACGTATTGTGACCGCCTGTAGTAGAATTCGACTTAAAATTACCTACCCCATTTGACGACACCTCGAATAAGTCTAATAATTGGATATACTAAATACCTATAAGTGATGACTGTGCATATGATAATTTACTTATTAGGTACCTATATTGTGTAAAAGCGATTACGGAACTCACCCGATCGATGTTGGCTTTGTAATTTTTGTACTTTTACTACTTTCTAGTAGTATATCTAATCATATTTTTGTTTATTTGCGAATCTAAATACTTCTGTTATATTTTTTTAACTAACGTTTATTTAACGTACACGCATGTAGGGGAGACCGAGGTGAGTTGTGACAGAGGAGAGTTGGAACATCGTCGATTTCTTGGAATCTATTAACTAGAAACTAGGTCGCAATAGCGCGCGTTTGTTAGTTCATGTTACGAGCTAACAAACGCACACTGTTGAGACCTAGTTTCTAGTTAATAGATTCCAAAAAATCGACGATGTCACAACTTACCTTGGTCTCCCCTACAGTCGCCATCAGATAAATTGGAGCGGCCAAAGGTGCTTATATCTCAATACGCTCCTGTTGTCAAGGCGTTAGAGTGCACCTCGGCCGCTCCGATGGCGTCTGTATACCTTAGATTCACCTCTAGTTTGCGATTGACGATAGTTTTTATATTTTTTTTTACCGTATCAGAATGGTCATAGCATGTACATATTACAAGTATATTATTGAATTTATACTTCGTTACCCTAACGGGTTATGGTGGAAAATAAAATGTAAGAAAAACCGTCTGTCAATCACACAGCCTGTAGTTGCTTTAGTCAACTTTAGTTTAGGGTTCAGGGGTCGTCAAACACATTTTTAGTGTTCCGTACAAAACTTTGTTTTAAAGGTGGCATTACTTCCAATACTCCAAAATAGGTAACATCTGGTTAGATCCTAGAATTTTATGCTTATGAATCTCATGTATGTAACCTAACTACATAAAGCTTTTTAAATCTATGGCTAGCACTTCTCTTTAAAAGTTTTAACTTTACTAATCATTGCTTTCACTAAAAAAGTTGTAGGCGCTGTAGGTTGAACCTTCACTTTTTTTTTCAATTGGCCGCCTTTAGTGACATAAAGTTTAGCCTTTCTACAATTTTGTTTTTCCTGTATGCTGACGTGTTGCGTGTGGGCAGGGCGTCGACGCAGAACAGCCAGCGCAGCCTGCCCGAGATCCCTCAACCCGTCGGCCGCCACGACAGTGGAGACACCGCCTCCGAGATATACGCCACCGTCAACTTGGATGCTGGTACTACCGCCTTTTTCTTCAATATATTTTCTTGATATTTTATGATTAAAATGAGCAAAGTGCGTGTCATGCATAACGGAGGGTTCCGTACGATAAGTTTATATTGTTCTATGTACTTACGATGGATATAAAAAAGCACTGTAAACTAATATATTTATTAAGTCACATTTCCTTGAATTTGTTCAAATTTTTGTACACGCAGTTGAAAAGTTAGTGGGCGCAGTTAGAAACCTCAGAGTTTCTATTAAGGACTTATCTAATGATGTGCCATTTATTCAAATGTTGAAGAAGTACGAAAAAGTTTAAATTTGTAAAACTAACTGCAAATGGTAGCACGAGATCCAGGCTTCATTATAAAAATATAACAGAAGGCTTTTGTAACTTTTTTGTTTTCTGAGCCCACAATGTTAATCGCATAAAATTATAACACGAAACATTTCTTGTGAAAAATGTGAATAACTCGCGTCGAACAATTTTCAAATTGCCAGAAAACCCGAATTGCAAATAAAATTATTAAGAGTTATTATGTTCATAATTTGTATGCCTCTTTGTTAAAATATGATCTCTAAGTGGCCCATCCTAACAACATTCAGTCTTACCTTTGTATAGCGCTTAGTTGTAATTAATTTGACGCACATTAAAGCGCCGCCACCATATCGATTAGTTCCACAGCTGATAGCCAAGTTGTAGACATCTATTATCCCAGGCTAATCTGCTTAATTGTTTCGATAAAGAGATAATGTGTCGATTATTTACTTCCAGGAAACAAGGCCGCCGCAGAACCGTCAACAAGCCGAGAACATCCGTACGAGCATGCATACGCTAAGCTACAGAATGACAATCATAATATGTGAGTGTTATCTACGCGCTTGCTTGATTAGGTAACAAAGCACATGCTTTCATTCATTCAGTCACTCGCTGAATGGTATCGCGTCAGCTTGCACGTCAAATATGTGTTTTTATTTATTTTGAACTTTCGTCGTTTTAGTTTGCCGTTGGTTTTTGACAAATCAAAGCCCGTGTGTCGGCCACAGAAAAGTTTACATAATGGCCACGATCACTCTGTCAAGAGTGTAACGAATAAGAAGGGGTTTCTGACGGGAGCATTTTTGTAAAATTTTCTCCTGACATGAGATTTCATAATATTTATAAATTATTTTTCTGTTGGCGAAGTCGGGGGTATTTATAAAAGTGATTAATTCGTGAAATAAAAGTGTAAATTAAACACTTGCCTAATTGTTTTTGTTTTCATTACAGTACTGTGGAAATAACACCTGACAACCGGGAGGATGAGATAGCAATAGACGAGAGAGATGCGAACCAGTCTGGACCAGGTACCGGTTTGAATTATGTATTACATATATCTAATTGTATTTTATTACTCATTCTAGCATGTATGGAATGCTGCAAATGCATTCGATATTCCAATTACAATCAACAATATAAACATGGATAGGATGTCTACACTTATTTAGTCTGGCCAATCATATAAACATACCTGAGCTGCATGAGTTCTCGCGCGCGACTTCATTAAGTATGGACTCGCGCTCGAGAATGTAACTCATGCTAGACGGTCTGATTCGTAGTATAGGTCAGAGTTATTAATGCTCGCGATTTATCGACGAACATTTTGTTGTTACTGGCATAGGTATCATTTATATTTAAAACAAAGAAATACAGGATCATTTTTGGTCCCATAGAAAAAGTTGTTCAGTTTGACCTACCTAATCACCTCGCACAACTTTGCTAATATGGATCTAGAGCGAACTTAAGTTTTATTTTGTTTAGGGTTTATTTTAAACACTTTCGCTTGTTCGGAACTCAAATTTAGCAGTCACGGGCGAAAACAACCATGTTCTCTTGCAGAAATAAGAAACAACTGCTCCCGATCACTGATGGTATAGTAAAACTTGCATTACCTTATGTACGATTGCAGATTCGGTAGTGATATCGGCGCGCGTGGCGATCAGCGGCGCGCTGCCGTCCAGCCACGAGCTGCCGTACATCACGCCGCCGTCGCCGCGCCAGAACCAGCACTTCAGCGGCGACTCCACCGACTCGGCCAGTGAGTTGTCGTAGCACTAGTGCTTAGTACGCACGCACGTAGTGTCATAAATACATAAAATGCGCAGCAATCCATTTGCTATGCAGTATAGTGTTCGAAGACGCCGCATATATTAATATTGTATTTTTTATATGCATCGTCGCCTAGTACCCATAAAGGCTTCGTCACACAGGCGCGTTTTCCCGGCGGGGTATGAACGGGGCGCGCCGTTTTTACATATAAAACGCTCACGTCCCGCCCGGAAACGCGCCTGTATTACGGAACCTTACAAAACATTACATTGCTCCGTTTTGAGTTCGCTTAATATAGCCGTCCTCCGCAGAGGGCTACACGAGCATCTCTGTGCGCGAGCCGCTCAGCAACATCCGCGCGCAGAGCGCCGCGCCCGCGCACCCCCCCGCCGCGCCGCACTACGCCACCGTGTCCGACGACTCAGGTAAACTAATCTACTGTGTGTTCCTCGATATCTCGGGACGATGGGACGGTTTGGAGCGAACTCTTTATATATTATAAACACTAAATACATATATTACAAACGTTGGCAATTTGGCATATTAAACTATTTTGTAAAGCCGATTCTTTTAATCGTTAAAAATAATCCCACCTTATGTGAAAGTAAATGTGGACAATATAGTTTCTATTAATCTCCAATCGCAATGCGAATATATATGCGTGGGATTTTATTTCATCTGAATGTTTAACATACCGCATGTGTAAAAAGTTTCATCGGAGCCTACCTCTAATCCAGCGGCCGGCAGCCTCCCTGGCTATTTTGCATGTAATATTAACAAACGAGTAAAAAAAATAAAGTCATACATATTAACAAAATGCGGCCCGTGTCAACATCGTTTAGTACTATGTGGCCCTTGGCTGCTAAAAGGTTGCCGACCGCTGCTCTAATCTGAATACGGTGTCAGAGTGCAGTTTGTGTGCAGACGAGATGTACGCGGCCATCGAGGAGGCGGCGGCGGGGTCGGGCTCCGACACGTACGCGCAGATCCCCGAGCCGCGCCGCCGCTCCGCGCGGGGCCCGCCCGACGACCACCACGCCAGGTACTCACTGCTGATAACTACCGCCTACTCACCTACTACGCTCACCCATTTTCTATTCACATCAAACTGCTTAACCTCCTAAGGCCCACTTGCACCATTCCGCTAACCCGGGATTAATCAGTTAAACCGTTAACCTGATGTCAAATTGTACTGGTAACCATGGTAACGCCAGGTTTAACCGATTAACCCCGGGTTAGTGGAATGGTGCAATTGGGCCTAAGTGTAAGGCCTGAGTGGACGCTCGAGTTGAGCGTGCAGCGGGGCGGGCCGTGCGGCGTGCATGTTAAACAAAATGCAAACGTATAGGAGCGGCCTTAGTGCACGCTGCTCAAATCACATGTGAGCCCGACGCCACGCTGCACGCCCCGCCGAACGCTCCGCTTCGAGCGTCCACTCAGGCCTTACACTTAGGCCCAGCCATATATTGAAAAAACCAAAATTTGGCACAAAAATTTGAACCTATAGTGTAGGAAATAGAGTTGATATTGCGTTGTATAAAAATGGAACGAAACAAAGCAAAAGCGACTATTCCATTATAAAATTACACGGATTACACCCTCGATAATGTAACTACAGTAGGAGCATTCCATGAAATTGTCTACCATTTGTCCCGTACAAACGCGAATTTCTGAAGATTTGCAGGTACAAGAGTTTCCTTTTCTATGACAAATGGTCAAAATTATGCACAGAAAAATAATTGACTACTTTAAATGCCGAAAAAAAAGTCGCAACACAGGAAATAAAATGCGTTTGTACGGGACAGCCCGTGGACTGCTCCAGTATAAAACGGCACTGTGAGATGCAGCGCTTTCCCATGGATGCGGATTGCGACTACCGTATAAGAAGTTCGTATTCCTTTTACATTAATATATGCTTAGTCAAAATATATGGCTTGGCCGTTTCATATGGGCGGAAGGTAAAGGATGTTCATTACTTTTCTGTTATAAAATAGTTATTGTAGTAACGAAACGGCCAAGCCACGTATTTTGTTTAAGGTAGGGTTTGTGATATTAGGGCGTGTGGAGTTAGAAGCTTGGCTCTACTAAAGAGAATTTAAACTAGAGGAACATTGTCAAAGTAAATTATGCAATCAGTACATTTACCGCCATCTTTCGACACAAATGATTAGGTAAAACTTATAGAACGCCAGTTGACTTTAATTCTTATTTTTTCACTGATATGTGTTCAATTTGTTAAATGTCAAAAAGTATCGCCATCTACTCGAGGATAGGCAAAACGTATGGTGCCATCTTTTCGAGCGATGGCGTCATACATTTGGATTACTCTCGAGTAGATGGCGATACTTTTTGAATTTTTTGACATGACATTAATATTTATATGTAGATAAAATATTTTTTTATCATTTTCATATATATATATATTATATACCTTACTTTTTTTACTATTTTTAGAAGAAGTGCGCCGCCTGAGATAGGCGCATCCTCGTCTAACGGGACTCATTCGAGACAAGGTATGCTCTTTGCTTTTAATTAATCAACTATGTGTATCATTTGTTGGATAGATTCATCGTTCAAAATTGTGATTTACAAACTACTAGAATACTCAAAGTGTAATGCTTTTACAGCTTCATCGTCGTCGTGCTCGAACTCGACGGGCGCGCTGGGCTCGCCCAAGCCGGAGAAGCGCCAGGCCAACTCCCCGCTGCCGCCTCCGCCGGCCGCCTCCGCCACCGCCACCGCCTCCGCCACCGCCCATCCCCAAGCCAAGCACCAACGCATCTCTAGCACCGGTCAGTCAATTAATACGAAATTATTCCGATCAATAACCTATAAAATCCTATTTTACCTGATCAAAAACGGATTTCACCGATCGAATCTGAAGTAAAAATACTTCGTGGTCGGAAAAATACGGTCGGTACTTCAGATTCGATCTGTGCAAAGAATGTTTATTAAGGCTTCATAGTAGTTTCCTCTGTCTCCAGGTGATCTCTTCAACAACGACAAGCTCCGCCGGAGCCTCAACGAGAAGCACCAGCGAAACAACAGCTGCGTCAGCTCGTCCGACTTCTACGGCTGCAACTACCCCGTCGACAAGCACCGCTTCAGCTCCGGCGACCTCATCCGGCCGCTCGTCGCCAAGGAGATCGACATCGAGCGGCCCGACCCGCCCGACCCCCGCGGCAGCCCCGCGCGCAACCTCGACGACATGTACGCCAAGGTCGTGAAGAAGGCCAAGGGGAAACTCCACGACGAGCCCCGCCACGACCACGCCGAGCCGCGCGCGCCGCACTACCGCGCCGACGACCCCGGCTACGAGACCATCGACAGGAACAAGGCCAACCACGGCTACGAGACCATCGCGCACAAGGAGCGCAAGGTGTCCCAGAACCAGGACCCCGGCTACGAGACGGTAAAAGACGTTAACAAATCCGCGCCCAATTCCAACTTCGCCAATAACAACATGCTCGGCAAGTCGAACCACGTCTCCGACGGCGGTCCCGACAGCCTGGTCGGCAGCGACGCCGGGTACGAGCACATCTCCAAGATGGACAACGGCGCCTCGGACTCCGAGCCCAACTACGAGGTGCTCCGCAACCAGCCGCCGACGCCGCCCTACGCCACCATCGCGCCCACCTACTCCACCGTCAACAAGCGGCCCGGCAAGTACGCCGACTGGCCCAACAACAACGGCGACCTCGTCGAGTCCACCTACGAGTCCATGCCGCACGACCCGCTCTACAAGGGCAGCGGCAGCGAGTCCGACCCCAACTACGAGTCCGTCCGCCCGAAGGACCCCAACTACGACGACGTGCGGACGAGGGACCCCGACTACGAATCGCTGAGACTCAAGGACCCGAAATACGAATCCGTGCGGTCGAAAGCCTCCAAAAGCGACTCGATGAGGTCCAAGAAGGATCCGAACTACGAGAGCGTTAAGTATTTCGAGTTGTCTAAAAAGGAACCGCCGTACGAGGAGGTAAATAACGCGGCGGGGGGCGCCCAGGTGGAGCGCTCGGACTCGGGCGCCGGCTACGAGCGCATCGCGCCGCGCGACCACCAGCAGCAGCAGCACCAGCACCACCAGCAGCAGCACCACCAGCACCACCAGCAGCAGCACCACCAGCACCACCAGCAGCAGCAGCCCGCCGGCCCCGGCACCGACCACGTCAGCGATTACTTTCAAGTCTAAACAAGCACCCGACGATGGAGGTGGCGCCGTCCGTGCCCTACACCTTGACGGTTACCCGTCGTGCGAGATTTTAATATGAAATTTTCGTAACACCGAACGATTAGGAGTTTTGAGATTGTGCTTTTTTAATTTATTTGTCATATTTTATACAAATTAAATTGTCTACAATTTGTAATACCTCAAAGATGGAAGATTTAATCGAGAATTATCTTCGCTAGGTATCTGTGATATATGTATATTATTATGATTATTTTACTTTTGAAAGATGACGCGGTAGAATATATTATGAGTAACGTGGTGAGTTATGTTCGTTCGTAATCTCCATAAAGTAGTGTGTTCATAAAATAAGAGTTACGATTACGAGATCTGTATACCGATGTAGGTATACTGCATGTACAAACATAGATTGTATATGACGACAATGTAATTTATGATATATCTGATTATTTACTTAAGATTAAACGTACTTGGAGTGTCGGAGATACTTAGTGTCTTGAGTGTTAAGATAGTTTGCATAGTGTTGGTGACACGAGGGGACATGAGGAGGGACTGAGTGGAAGGGACAGTATTCGCCTAACACTGCCTTGTGTCTTCGATCAAATACATCCTACTCGAAACTACGTCTGCAAAGCAATCTTAACAAACAGTATTAAAGTTCCAATTGATTGTCGCTTTCGAGTAGAGATGTTATTTTATATCACTTAAATGTATATCTGAGTGGCACAGTAAATGCATCATACTGCGCTGGGTAACCTTACGTACAAATTTATATTTGCGAGTCCCTATGTAGCATGGTTCGTTTGCTCTGCCGACCTCTATTTAGTGGTGACTATTATTATATTTTCTAATAATTTATGTTCCATGTTGTTATGTTGAATTTGTTATTGAAATATTATTTAAGAGTATTAAATAATTATTTGGTGTCATAACTTTTACATTTGTTGGTAAGAGTTGATTTTTGTGAATAGTACCTGAGCATATTGTTTTACTTTCATCATAATGGACTGACACCTCTACATTCACGCATTAAATTATATAAAAAGCTTGTGCCCTTGATTTGTACTCATTTATCGGAAGCTTGATTCCAAACAGCACAATGCCATTGATATTATTCTACCTTTTTGTAACATTTATAGCTTTTTTAATATGTATAAGTTATGTGATAAACGAACACCATTTTTATACCTATAAAATTTCCAGTTATAGTGCAGTATTAATTAAAAAAACTTAAAATTGTACAATATTCCACAAAACAAATCATTCCAGGTGTAATATTTAATAGATCCATCAATGACTATAAATAATATTTAATGGAATTAAAAATATGCCATAAACGGTTTTTCTTTTTTCTATTTCTACATTTTCTACTAATTCAATTCTTTTGTAGGTACTTTGCATTTATTTCTAAGTCACTTGTAGTGAATGTGGCAGCAGTGAAAATATTTCATGCGACCAGATAATTGCACCATGCATTTTAAGAAGAGATTGCCACAGAAGGCTCAGAGGGCCTACCGCGAATCACTTTCGACGTGTTGCCTCCCTGCCACACTTACGTACTAATTTACAAGTGCGACAGAGAGGCAACACGTCGAACGTGGTTCGCGGTAAGCCCTCAGGTTGTTCTCAGAAAAACTGTTTGATATGTTGTCCACGGACAGTTTCTTCCACCACACCGCTCGCCGTCTGTGGTCATACTCGCACCCTGGAACACCTCGCTCGGTTTCAGAGGAAATTTCCGCGAACGCTCCGGCTGTTAAATGAATTTTCAGGCTAGGCTAGGCTCTTCAAAACTAAGTGTACAGGTTTCTAAAGACCCCTGTGCACATTGGGCCAACACAGGCCAAGTCCAAGGGACGTAGCCATGCGGTAGAATGAGATAGCAATATCACTTGCTCCCTCTAACGCATAAATGCGTCCCCCAGACTGGCCCAATATGTACAGGGGCCTTAAAAGACCGGCAACGCGCATGTAACACCTCTTTGGAGAGAGGATTGCAGGAGGCTTGAATACGCATGAGCTGTAGAGAGGCGGAGGGGACGAAACGAAATTTCGGCCCTTGCATTGACCCTTATCATTATCACTACATCAGATTCATATTTATTTGCAGAAAAAGGGTTAGTTACAGGTCTTAACTTTAGGTTAAAAACAAAGTCACCCGCCGCGTCTGTCTGTTTGTATGTATGTTCGCGATAAACTCAAAAGCTACTGATTGGATTTTCATGCGGTTTTCACCTATCAATAGAGTGATGCTTAATGGAGGTTTAGGTGTATAATTTGCTAAGGTCTTGTAGTAAAAGAAAATTATCAAAATTATACAATCAATCAGTGTAAATTTATTTTGCTCTTATTATACTTATGTCTGCAGCGCGGTGCGGTAGTGTGTTACGGCTTTTAATTTGAGATGGTGTGGGATACTCCTAATAGCTTTCTTTGTAAACTAGTGATATGTCATGTTGACACTGACAAATAATTGACAACTCATATTTGTACAACATTTGTGCAAAGAAGATTTGTTCTTCTTCTTTGCTTGTACAAAATGTAGCTACTCGCTGTACGATGTATTACCCGATAATGTTCCGCGACCTATATGCTTTAGCTCGCTTCTTTGCCACATGGATACTAAGCTAACTTCTATTCTAATTAAATATTTACAAACAAATAACATAAAACTCTAAATATTGTCTTATCTTTTCTAATTTAATGCGTATAATTCATGTCAATCTATACTCGTTTTATTCTATACTCTCTATTTCTATCTACATATATATATCGTTTTCTTCTCTTCCACTTCCTTCATGTTGGCACTACTAACGTTCTGTCATCCGCTTCCCGCTTTTTTGCTAATCGTTGTATTCGTCATGTGTTTGTCTGTGATGTTCATAACAATTATTTGTTTTTAGGTTTCCCCAACTACATCCTCCCAAAAATGCAAAATTATTATACCGAACATTCTCCTCACGTGTGAAAGTCAACACCGACATTGGCAAATTCACCCTGTGCAAAATTGCAGGGAGTAAGCCAGAAAAAAAAAAAAAAAAAAAAAAAAAAAAAAAAAAAAAAAAAACATTTGTGCATTTTTGCTGCTGTGCTTTCGCACCGATTAGAAACAGTTTTGTACGTTTCATTACTTAATTTAATTTTAAGGTATGGCTAACTACAACAATCCAAATGATTACTCCTGGCAGGGCCAAAATAACAGCCAGAATTACTCTTTCAATGCCTCCAATGCTTTTGGCGATCAAGCTCAAACGTTGGGTAAGTATAGGGCCAGATAAATTAATTTCAGTATTTAATTGTGTTGAACAGATAAAAATATGACATGTTTAGACTTTCAGAGTTTTCCAACGGACCACCAAGATTTCTCATTTGACCAAGCAGGACAGAATGCATATCCTCCAAACAACAACCAATACTACAACCCAAATATGTTCCAACCTGCACCAATACCTGGCGAGCCAGCAACGGAAACCACTGACTTTGATGAGCCACCTCTGCTTGACGAGCTAGAAATATATCCTGATAGGATATTAGAGAAAACTCTGGCTGTCATGAATCCATTCCACGGACAATCAAAAGCTGATGATGCCAATTTCTTGTTAAGAGACACAGATATCGCTGGGCCAATAACATTTTGTTTAGCATTGGCTGTGTGTCTATTTTTATCAGGAAATAAAGCTCACTTTGGTTATGTTTATGGTCTCTCTGTAATGTCTGTTATATTGATGTATTCTTTGCTTTCACTGATGAGCCGTTCTGAGGGTGTATTTACATTACTAAGTGTTGCCAGTGTGCTGGGTTACTGTATGTTACCTATGGTTGTGCTGGCAGGGTTGGGTATATTCATTTCCTTAGAGGGAACAATAGGGCTTACCCTGTCAGCTGTGGCTGTAATTTGGTCCGCCTTATCTGCAAGCAGGTTGTTTGTGACCATGTCTGGAGATGCTGAGCAGAGGCCACTAATAGCATACCCTTGTGCTTTAGTCAATGGAGTATTTGCTTTATTAGTACTGTTTTAATTTACAACATAAGTTAATTAGGTACTTCATTTTGTTACCGACTTAAAAGGAATATCTTATCTTATCCTTCTAACTAGAATAACCATACAAAGTTGTACACCTCTAGTTGTAGTTTGTTTTACTAACCTATTTTTTACCACTGGCAGTATAGCATGTATATTGTGATGTTTTTGGGGAAAAGGCTAAAAAAGCTGAGCAGATTGTTAGTTGTTGATAAGAATGATATTTCAGTTTATTGTCATGGCCGTATTAGAACAATAAAACCTAGAGCACCTGTTAACACTTTCGCAGCTTGGCGCACTACCCCAGAAACCGGTCATCTATATCTGCATACAAAACAACCCGCTGGGCGGGTTGTCCGGCATCTAAGCAAACATTGCGAGTGCCTACCAGGCGGGTTCTCGGTAGTCAAAGTGTTAAGTGAAGCAACAATATCACTATATCTTTTGCTATTACAATAATCAAGTGCCACTGTCACTGCCAAAACTCAGTAAATGTGGCTTCACTACTCCAGTACTCAAATTCTAGGCTTATTTTCTAAAATGCCAGTGCGGTTACAAAGATTGACAGTAACATGTGTACATAAGGTAAACATACTAGTGCTTGACATGCTAATGCCCAATAGATGACACCTTGCTGTCACCTCTATTGACAATGACTTAAGTTTCAAGATGACATGTACTGGGACCACATCGAGCACCAGTATGTTTACCTTGCTTATGTTATGGTATTTCATATTTGATTAATGCAATTTTATCTCATTAGTGGTAGTAAACACATCTTATTTTCGTTGTAAAATAATCATGACAGATACCAGCATCTTATTTACTCTAAGCAGGCTGATGATTGTTATTGTTATCCATATATTTGTAACACTATAAATTTCTACTATGTAATGTAAATAAATTTCGTATATTATTCTTTTTTGTTTTTAAATGATGCGGGTTCAAATGAAACAAAATTAACCAAATCACAATATATTAATAAATAAACTAGGTATTACTAAATTTACAATCGGTTGTATAGAGTAGGTCTATCACTGAAGAAATTCTTCAGAATCACGACTTGCCCAAATGTAACTATTACAATGGCCACAGTTTCAATCATAGACCAGTTAAACACCCTTTCATTAAGGTCCTCTGCCCTCTTACGGCTCTGAGCCTCTCTTAGTCTGTGGTGAGTTTGGTGGTCAATAATTTTGTTCAATCCAGAGTGAATTTCTTCAGCAGATGCTTCAAGCTGTAAGAAAGAGACATTATATTAATTTCTTATTCCAAAAATCTCTATGTAATTGTCTTGCATGGAGCAGAGAAATATCTATGGTACAATATGGTACAGTTGAACCATAATTACACATGTGCAAGTTGCACAGTTTCCAAAAAGTTGGAAATGGTTCTGAAACTTTACAATTTTGGAAACTTACTACTACTAGTGGTATATTAGTAACCACAATACATAGCAGTTGCAGGACAATGCTAAAATAAAAATGTTAAAAATAAATATATGTAATGCCATCTACAAGAGAGACGGCAGGTGCTGTTCAATGGAGATTATCAGTCTTAATAAATACTTAATTAACCTCAAATGCTAAATGAAATATTGGTATCACATTACTAGGTATACATATATTCAGCTAGTTGTCACAGTTGTGCAAATATAATGCTAAACCATGTAAGTAGCAGGTAAAAGTAATATTACCTGAGTAAGTACCGTAGCATGTTCACCAATACCAGGCAGGGGCTGCTCAGGGCCAACATTCAGTTCCATGTACACAAGCTTGTGAGAGAATGTACTAAACTCATTGCTAAAGCACACCTTATATACACCTGAAACAGGATATTTATTTCACACAATACATAAACACACATTGTGCAACACCCTAGTGATGCAAGCCTATTTGTAAACATTCACAATAATATTTAGAGATGCCAAGAAAATTCGGCAACTATTTGCTATTCAGCCACTTTGCTGAATATTTGGCATTCAGCTTGCCAACTATTCCTACCTAAAATTTAATATTTCCATTTTATTACTACTTTGAATATCATTTACATTAACTAAGAATATACCAGTTTGAGTAGCTGTAAAAGGATGAGAGTCATACTGCATCTTCTGCTGCTGATAAATTATTTGCTTATTGGGTCCTTCCACCTTGACATCCACATCATACTGGCCACCTGTGATAACCTGAAATATTATACTGAAGTGAGTCAACCGGAAAATTGTAATGGACAGTTTACCAGTGGTCTTCTAATTACTCCATTAGTATTTAAAAATGTCAAGAGGTTAGATTGTCAACAATAACTGTGTGAATGGCATGCGAATAAAATGATATTGATAAACTTGTAACAAGCCATTACAAATATTAAATTTAAAGAAATAAACTGTATTGTAAGGCATAATTTGTAGCTTATTACCTGATACTCCAAGGATGCAGATGTATTGTTTTCTATATGCTCATAAAAACATTCTACGGCATTATCCGGCAATTCGAAAGTAAGCTCAACACTCTTGGAGTCGATTCCATTATATAATGTAGCTAAGACGCTAAGGAATATAAATTTACTTAACATTTTATGAATAATCGGTAAATTTCCTGAAGGGAAAACACTAGACGTCGTCTATGATGAACTTGCGTGACTGACAGTTCGTGCTAAACGAATACACGTAATTGGCTGCGTTCGAAAATTTCTGTACATTATAGCCTTAACACACTACCGTACCGCACCAAGGTACGGCCAAAGAGAATAATTAAATCACTACGTTATAATGGGTACGGTTTTAAATCTATTAAGACACAGAGGACCTACCGCGAACCACGTTTGAAGTGTTGCCTCTCTGTCGAACTTCTAAATTGGTACGTAAGTGTGATTGGGACGCAACACGTCGAGCGTGGTTCGCGGTAGGTTCTCTGAAGCCCCCTCCAGACTATGCGCGTGAATCGCGGGCGAAGCCGCGAATGCGAGTGTGGAGTCGATTTTCGCAGACAACGAAATCGACTCCACACTCGCGTTCGCGGCTTCGCCCGCGATTCACGCGCATAGTCAGGAGGGGGCTTAAGTTGCTAACACACTATCGCACCGCACCAAGGTCATTGTGGGACGCACCCATAAGTAAGAGGGAGAAAGAGATATCGCTTTCTCCCTTTTACTTATGGGTGCGTCCCACAATGACCTTGGTGCGGTGCGATAGTGTGTTAGCAACTTTAAGGTGGTCACTACTGTGGCTATAAGGCCTCATTCCCACTGGCGCTTTTACAACGCGCGTTAAATAACACAAATATGTATTTATTCACACGACGGCGGTGGCGCTTTTTATTAAGCGTTGTTGGATTTTCGACTCTAAGCCTTGGCCGTAAAATCGAATTTGGAGTGCGGACAGATTCAAGCGCTTTTTCAACGCGGGTTTGTGGGGATGAGGCCTAAGTTAGATGGAGAAAGGGATATTTTGACCATACCAAGGTCGCGGTGCGGTAGTCTGTTACGGCTTTAAATGTATGAACCACATACTGTTCTATTAACTAATTTGTATAGTGACGATTTTAGGCCAGTCCAGACGGGATAACCAAATCAACCGATCTGATCCGAAAAGAATTGGCGTCAATTTCCAATTTTAGATTTATGATGATATTTGAGCGGTCTACATAAAATAATAAGTGTTCCGTGAACAAAGTTTTGTACGGAACACTAAAAACCGCCAAGTACAAGTTTGAGTTCGGACGATGTTTTTAGGTTCTAACGTTTTGTGTGCTAAAGGTTTTTTAAGTCCTTTTCTTGTTCAATCAACTACAACACAATTTTTTTTATTTATTTATTATTATTTATTAATACACCGTACAGAGCTTAAAACTATACAGATCCCTGCAAAACTGTAATTACAGTTTGCCTGCAGTGTACAGTTTGAATTAACATTATTATGAGGGTTATTAAATGCTTAAATAAATAATAAATTAAACAATGAGACACATAACATAAAACAATATTTTATTTCGAAAATTCATGACAATACAATAAGAAAATTAGATTTTCACTTAAATGTTTAACAAAGATTCACTTAGATTAACGTAAAAAACCCATGACTCCATTAACCCTTTGAACGCCATGCCTTTCGCGCGCGGCGCGACATCGTGAACCTTGGTGGAATGCACGAAGGTTTAGCGGTCAAAGGGTTAAAGATAAAAATACTGTGAATATAATGTCTTAATAGTTATAGGTACACTTAAGTGCATAGGAGCTAGAGGATCTAAAAATGCACAAAATACTTGGTAATTTAGAGCGCGTTTAGAAAGCGAGGCCGGCGTCGGCGTATGTGGTGAAGATCTTCTCGATAGAGTTGGCGTACGCGGCCGTCCGCAGGTCCAGGCCCAGGTTGAACTTCATCGCCGTCTTCATGATAGCCTGCGAAACCGTAAATGGTAAATACCAGTTTTAACGTTTATAAGGGCGCGCAAACCCAGTCAGATTTAACTCGGTTATAAAAGTTAAATGCTTTTTCAGTTAACAGTAATTAGGGGTGGCGAGTTAGCAAGCGAGCCATTGCAATGTATCTTTTAGGTGCAGTCCACCTGGATTATACCGCAATCAATGGAGACATGTTGCATGTGGTCGCGATCCTCAGCATTGAGGGAACAAGGAAGAAGATCCTTTAGGTAGTTAATTTTTCTTTCTAGAATAATTAAGATCAATTAGATTCTTGTATGTATTTGAATTAGCAGTGAAAAATACACTTTTTTTTACTAAGATTTCTTTTTTTTAGGTAATTAATTATATGGAAATCACCCGTACCTTCGAGTTTCAAAAATACTTTAGCTTCATATTTGACAGAGCCCTTGGCTAAAAAACTTAGCGTGGTCCAATTCTATTCAATTCGACTTTGAAGCGTAAAGGGCCACCCCACATCTAGCGTCCCTCGAGCGTCGGCGTCTGGTCAGCGCTATGGAAAATGACGTCGCTGCGCAGTTGCGTCGACGTTGCGTCGAGCAGCGGCCATAGAATTGTAGACGCCGGCGCTCGAAAGACGCCAGATGTGGGGTGGCCCTAAATCGAGCAGGGAGTGGTATTTACCCTCGCGGAGCGCTCCATGGTGTAGTCGAGGCCGGAGTGCACGATGTCCTTCTCGGAGGCGCCGGCGATCTTCTTCTGGAAGGACTCGGACGGCGTCACGGGGATGCGCCCGCCCACGCGACCGAAGCGCCTCTCCAGCGACTCTTGGACGGACTCTGAAAGCATTCAATAAGTTTTTTAATATTGATAGATGTCATCGCGCGAGTTATGGAAAACCAGGGCAGAGCCTTTGCCTAGCAGTGCGACACTCAGAGAGGCTAAAGAGGGAGCGCCAAAGCTAAAAACAAAATGAACTTTGTTATTGTGAATTACAACGACACGCTAACAACGTATGAGCTGTAAAACGGACAATGTTTAAAGTCTCGGCCCGATTTGAACTTTAAGATACGTCAGTTAATAGATCTAGAAACGATATGGATGTCAGGGTCAAATGTGACGTTTTTCAAACAAAAACATTACTTTTGACACTGACACATCTAATCCATATGGTTTCTAGATCTATTAATTGAAGTATCTTATAGTTCGAATCGGGCAATCTCTTTCTTTGCCTAGCCACATCCCATTTTATTTGGGGTCGCCTTTCGTCAATCTTTGCCCTACGTACTCTGCCGTACGTCTACGTCTGTGACGTACTCTTTGGTTCTAGATCGTCGTGTCAATGACTTGAGCTTTCTTTAGGTCAGCGGTTCTCAAACTTTTTAGGTGACGGAACCCTTTTGGAAAGCAAAATATTTGACGGAACCCCAAATTAAATATTTTCGTTCGTCACTGTCGACTAGATATAACTATTGTTTTTTTCTTATTATTAGAAGTATTGTCGCGGAACCCCAACAGAGGCTTTGCGGAACCCTAGGGTTCCGCGGAACACACTTTGAGAATGGCTGCTTTAGGTCATTGATCATTTGACAGTGTTTAAAGTAACATTGTGATTGGAGCTTTATGCTAAAATTAGACGCAAATTAGTAGTCACTATCAATCGATAGACTAAAATCTAAAACTCATTAATGGCGAATGGGAAAACTTAGATGAATGGACGCGGTTCAGTACTTGTTTACATTGAAGAAATCAACAAGTCTGCGGCCTATCGTTGTTACCAGTTTCAGTATAAGTGTAAGTCTGGAAGATCGGTTGAACTTACCCAACAGGTGGTAGTTGGACTCGCGCTCATACTTGAAGGTGAGGCGGCCGTACGAGACGTGGTTGAGGTTCTTGAGCCACTCGAAGAAGGAGACGGTGACACCGCCCGCGTTGATGTACAGGTCGGGGATCACCAGGATGTTGCGGTCGATCAGGATCTTGTCGGCGGCGGGCGTCGTCGGCCCGTTGGCGGCCTCCGCGATGATCTGCGCATACACAAAGGCACAGAATAAGTAATAGTATTATCATACAGAACGGCCACGCACCGCCCCGCCCCGACTCATATTACCTCGCCCCGCGACTGGCCGCGACTTGAATCTGGCGGACTTATGGCGTCCTCTCAGTAAAGGCCCATTTACATGGTGCGAGTTTCTCGCACGTTTTGGGGCGAGAAATCGTATGACATTATCGTATGCAATAATCGTCAGGCGATTATCGTATAAAAACGTTTACACTCATGCGAGAAATAAAAACTCGCCTACGATTATGTCATGCGATACTCGAACGGAGATTATCGCCAGGCGAAATAGTTTACACGGGGAGCTGCGTTCTAGGGAGATATTCGCATACGATTTCTCGACTTGTCTAAACTGGTTCTCGTATGACATTTTTTCACGTACGTGCGAGTATCGCAGGAATCGGTGCGAACCGATTTTCATACGAGTTTTACCTGTCAACTTACGTGATTATTTACTAATGATTACCACCATACTGTCAATATTTGTAATTATATTACTTATTACTCACATTATTTTTAATTTTAATATAATTTAAGTTACATTTATTTTATTATGGCTCTTAGCTAAAATGTAATGGCGTTGACTTTAAGAAAAATAAAGTTAGCGGGAGACAACAGCATTTTGAAAAGAAAAACTTTGTTCTGAGTTATGGCAATTAATAAAACATTTGAAATTTCCCAAAAAAACGTACACATTTGGAACTTCAACATACGTAAGGTTATTTCAGATGTATAAAAACTACGAATGCTTAAATATGAAACCAGGAAGACATCAATTACAAAGACAAGGATGCAAGAGAAGCAGCACTTTATTCATATTTGCATGAGGTGGCAATTAAAGAGTTTGGTCCAAAATGAAAATAAAATAAAGATTAAAACACTCATGATAGCGACTGCATAGCTCATGAACTCGAAGTACGATTCTCGCATTCAAATTTTGTTTACACGGAGACATCCAATCATCAAGGGCGAGGCGATTATCGCTCGGTCTTGTGCGATATCGTACGTATAGTTTACATGATACTATATTTTTCCTCGTGCTACGATAATCGCACGGTCGGGGCGAGAAACTCGAACCATGTAAATGGGCCTTAAAGCGACTTACCCACACATACACAATGACGCGTGTACAGACGTGCCGCGCACACATATAAACGCAAATGATTATTGATGTATGGCGTGTCCGCCCTGTGACAAGGGACAATTCGTTTGCCACATTCCGGAAATAGATGCAACACTAGTGTTTCAGTTGTGAGCATTCCAATAGCTATAGTATATCGTAGTGTAGTGTGGCGCCCACACTATGCTACTCACTCTTTAAGACTGGAGCGGGTTCAAAAGCGGTTCTTGCGACACCTGACTTTTGCAGATGGCAAAGCCAAAACAGCCGTTTCTTATGCCCAAAGATTAAAACTTTTTAAACTTGAGTCATTATCGCTACGCAGAAGCATTGCGGATGCTATGTTTTTGTATAAATTATTGAATAATGACATAGACTGTCCGCAACTTCTTGGCCTTCTGCACTTCCGTGCTCCAAAGAGAATACCCCGTAATCCGATAACACCCCTGTGCCCCCCGCTCCGACGGACGGTCCACGGCAGTAACTCACCTGTCCCAAGATTATGCAAGGTAATAAATAGTTGTAGCCATGTAATGGATATACACTTTGACTCTGCGCATCACTTTAAAAAATCTGTTCGCTCCTGCTTAGCAAAAATAATATCATAAGCTAGTGATATCCACTCAATGTTATATATTATATGTATACTTAATAATCAATAGTAAATAGTTAATGCCTGCATTATTATTGTAAACGGTATATTAGGTATGTAACGTAAATGCAATTATCTTACTTTATTCAATGCATGTGGTGTTTACCTTTAAGTAATTGTTACGCTAAGCGATAATAGTTAAAACGTTTGTAGTTATACTTTACAAAGTGTAAACAATTGTTGGTGAACCAATAAATATAAATAAATAAATAAATAAATAGCAATATTCTTAGGAGATAATATAGAGATACAGAATTATACAAAGTAAACATAATTATTAATGATGATGACTATGTATATGTATATTATCATTGCTAGGTAGGTAGGTATGTGCTGTATGTATTACTAAGTACCTTTGGTGTTTAAACCAAGTATAAAAATAAATTATGACCGTGAAGGCCAAATACGTAAGACCTGCGTGTAAGGATAGACTGTGTTATGCCCTTATTATTCGTAAGCGATTTGCAACCTTATTGCAACCGGATAAGGTGTACAACAGTGAGTAGTGTGCGTACCTTGGCCTGTATCTTGTGCGCGTTCTCCTTGTGGATGACCTGCTCGACGGCGGCGGGCACCAGGATGTCGCACTTCTCGTACAGCAGACCCTCGCCCTCGTACGGCTTGGCGCCGGGGAAGCCCACCACCGTGCCGTTGTCGATCCTGTAGTCCTCCAGGGCCTGTGAATGACATATGTTTCACTTTGTGTCATGTACAAGTGGCGTTCAAAAGTGCATGGATAGATGTCGACCGTAATGCCTTAATATTACCAGAGATATATATAACTCCGTATAAGATAAATAAAGTCTAAGAAAAAAACGTGACTCGGACGGCCAAGGAAAAGTCATTCTCGAATAGATGGCGCCATTACCTTTGGCCTATTCTCGGCTAGATGGCGTTAACGACACCGTTTGGTATTTAACAATTTTAACACATATCAGTGAAAGAACATGGGTCAGTATGGAACAATAAAAATTAAGAATCTTTTATCCGTAAACATATTTTGATTATTTTATACATTTTCAATTTTATTTTAAGTTTTAATTGTGTGTCGATAGATGGCAGTAAATGTACCGTGACTACAAAATTGACAATGACAGGACCTCTCTATACTATCTATTCTTTTTGATATTACGGTTGAAACAAGTCCATGCACTTTTGAACGCCAGTGTACTTTTGTTTCAATGCAAACTATTATACCTGCCGGCCTAGCCAAGGTTACAATCGCTATCGCTTCGACAACGAAAACCATTATGTCTCTCTATCACACCTCCATATTAGTGCGACAGTGACAGTTGCGTTTCGATCGCTACGAAGCGTAAGCGATCGGCATCTTGGCTACGCGGCCTGTGTAGTTGAAATAAGGGATGAATATGATGTCCAAAACTACACTACAAGTTTTGTTCCGGTACGTTCAATTTATATTTGTTACTAAGTCATAGACAAATTCGATTATATTTATTTGATTTACGGCAGTTTTCGAGCGTATAATGTTTGATATCTATTTTTACCTACTCGCATCCCTCATAACCTAGTTTGACGAATAACATTAATCGAGAAATTTATGTCATATTCTGTGTGATATAAAAAGTATGAATGAACAAAATAGTATGTTAAATGAGGAAGTAGGGAACAAAAGGCTCTGTTATCAAAACGTTAAAATTCATATTCAGAATAGTTCAGATATTCTTGAGCACCTTCACCGTTTCGATATATCTAACGGCGTCTGTAAAATTAGACTTAACAAGTGCGAGTCCGACTCGCGCACGAAGGGCTCCGTACCATAATGCAAAAAAAGGCAAAATAAAACGGTCACCTATCCAAGTACTGACCTCGCCCGACGTTGCTTAACTTCGGTAAAAAATCACGTTTGTTGTATGGGAGCCCCACTTAAATCTTTATTTTATTCTGTTTTTAGTATTTGTTGTTATAGCGGCAACAGAAATACATCATCTGTGAAAATTTCAACTGTCTAGCTATCACGGTTCGTGAGATACAGCCTGGTGACAGACGGACGGACGGACGGACGGACAGCAGTCTTAGTAATAGGGTCCCGTTTTACCCTTTGGGTACGGAACCATAAAAATTAAGAGTTAGGTACAAGTAGCTACTAGTAGTTACTAGTACCTACAATTTTCCTTTTCAAGCCTTTTATTTTTAGTTCGGCGATACAATCAGTGCTATTTACTTGACCGTGAATATTAAAAACTGATATGAATATCTGATATGCCTAAACTGATATGAATACCATACTCCTGAGATAACAAGGTGCTTTATCATTTCACAAACAAGTGAAAATTAAACAATTACGTAATGCATACGTAGAACAATACGCTTCGGCCTTTGCAGAGCATTCCAATCATCTATTTGTTAAGCCTATGTAGCTATATATGTCTGTTTAGCTAATATACCTTATAATTTTCCGAACATTCTAGCTCTCAAGGGCCAATGACGAAATTTTTTAAATAAATGGTCTGTTTGTATGACGGTTAATCTGTTTTATACACACAGTTGTAAGTAATCGTATTTAAAATGATTTTCGCCACACCAGCTCGGAAAGGCTTACTTTGCACTTCAAAAACTGATAGCAAAGTTGCATTTTATTCACATGTGAGGCAAAGTAAGCAAATGCCAATTTTGAGTTGTTTTCTTATGTTTGCTGATTGAATTGACTTTTAAATGATGATTTGGGATGATAAATATTTAATAACATTCATTTGGATTTGATTTGGCTTGATTTTGTTTAAAATTTTACATTTAAAATTTGCTTCGGGTTGGTGTGTTGAAAAATTTTGTGTTTCACTCGGGGGCAAATTTTGTTTAACCCTCGTGCTTTGAAACCCTCGCAACGCTCAATATTCCATTTTTCGAATTTTGGAATCTTTCGCTTGCTCGGGTATCAACATTAGCACGAGCGGTTCAACAACAACTTTGCCCCCCTAGTAAAACAAGTAACTATTGTCTAACTTTTTAGATTATGACAATATATCAGGGTAATTAAATCGCATTGGGTGACAAAAAATTATGATAATGATGTCTGCCATGGCAGTAGTGACAGGCCGGTCAGTACCTTGGGGTCGATACCGTCGGGGTTGTAGATGGAGCCGTCGTGCTCGATGATGCCGATGCAGGTGGCGCCGGCGCGCACCAGGTAGCGGCAGGTGTGCAGGCCCACGTTACCGAAGCCCTGCACGATGAACGTCTTGCCGCCCCAGCCGGGGGTCGTGCCTGCGACAATCACAGCTCATGCTTGCTTAGGCGGTCTTCATATCAGGGATCGAATACCGGTATTTTTCGTATGGGAACAAAAAACTGTATTTTTTCGTTCTTTGTTAATTATTTCATTTCTAATTGGGTAATCTAACAATACGAAGTTTTTACCTAAAAACACAACTGAGTCCTACATAACATTTCGAGCATAAAATAATTGGAAATATATGATTATTTCAGTTATTGCAAAAAAACCGGTTCTGATCCTTGTTATACATATCGCTTTTGTCACATCGTTTTATGCTCCTAAGGCCCACTTGCACCATTCTATTAACCCGGGATTAAGCGGTTAAACCATTAACCTAGTGTCTAATTGTACTGGTAACCATGGTAATGCCAGGTTTAACCGGTTACCCATGTAGTAGAGTATTTTTCGTAGGTAGGTAGTTAATTTATGAGTGCCACATGTGAGATCGTAAACAGAAGAAGAAGAAGAAGAAGAAATACATTTATTTTAACGTCACAACATAGTACATGTAAAAAAAAGAAAAGTATGCAGACATAAAACAGATTAGGACGCTAAAATAGGATCCCCACTCAGCATGATGCCGCGGCAGACCGTGGCGCTGGTTTTCTGTGGGGACCTGACTTAATCTAAAATTGAATGGCGACACGTATTACGCCAACGACACACAAGTAAATTATTTACATTGATTAAAAAAAAAACATGAACATGAAACAAAAACATGAAAAAAAAATCATAAACAGAGATAATCTACGAACTATAATCGCCCCGATTCGATGACGTCGATGACGTGATAACATACTGCTAGTAATTAGGGCATGACTGCTCCTGATTGGTAACTTATCGCCATATCAACTAGATTGAATGGATATATTACCTTATTAGTAAATGTTATTAAATACGTGATACGGAATTAAAATACGTGACTGAATGAAGTGATGGATTATCATGGGGCCAAATTCAACATGTACAACTGTCAGATTTCGCATCCACGTCAAATCAACAATTGATTTTATCGCATACTGAATCATGATTCCATCAACGGTGGATAATATCATTTGGTACAACCAAAACTCAACTCTAAACTAAGGGTGGTTCGGTTTGGTTTGCTTGTCACCCTAACTGTGGATTGTTAATGTCAAATTTTGACATTGTACGTATTCGAGAACTTATGATTTTTCCCACATCAACGGGAGATCATCACGATACGTCAAACGTCGCTTGTCGAATAGGGGTCATGGTTACACCCAAAAGGAACCAAGATCCGTAGGCAATAGATTTTACGAAAGCATCTGCTTTGTGAAAATGGGTCATTATATTATTTATTCAATTACAATTAAGCTTACAGTGTAGTACCAAAGTAAAATCGAATCGAATCAAATCGAAATTTTAAAAGCCACTGCGTTTGAAGGATTACAAGGAAAGTTGATTTCTAACAGCAAAACATTGCATATTATTGCATTATACCGGCCGCCTCAAAATAATAAAAACCTATTTTTAGATCAACTAAGATTAATTCTACGAGAGATTCCGAGCACTGATGGTTTAATTATTATTGGTGACACGAATATTGATGTTCTTAGACCGAGAATTCATTCTTATGTATCCAGCTATAAAAACACGTTGTGTGAACTGGGCCTCTTATCTGCAATACCAGATACTGAGATAACGCGGCAAGCGATAGTTGAAGAACGGGCGGATGAGTCATGCATCGACCACCTGTGGGTGCGAGCGGGACAGCGTGGCCACGGCTTGCACATTGCGCCTGCGTCGGCGTTTGTTATCGAGAGTAGCATATCGGACCACCACATTGTAGGTATTACATTAAATTTGAAGATTAATAATATAAACTATGATAAAACGTGCTATGGACGTAAATTAGTAATAAATGATAAGTTGGTGCGCGATAAACTTAATACGTACGACTGGTCGCAATTGCTAAGTATTATGTGTCCACTAATGTTGTATCAAAATATGTATAAGGTGTTTAATAATATTTATGATCAATGTAAACAGGAGAAATCGGTTAACCATAAACGGGAAACTCAACCATGGGTGACCCGAGATTTGTATAAAATGATAGTACAAAGGGATATGTTGTTTCGGGCATGGAAAATGTCGCCTCGTAATATGACTAAAAGGCTCGAGTACACTAAATTTCGTAATAGATTAAATAAATTAATTAATACAGCTAAAAATAATTACAGAAATTCGGAGATCACAAATTGTAAAGGGGACTACAGAAAAATATGGGCATGTATAAATAACTGGTTGGGACGGGAAAAGGGATGCCTGGATAGTACAATAATAAAATACCTAGGGAAAAAAGAAAATGTATACAATATTTGTTGTGAATTTGCGAAAACATTTACTAAAGAAATTTTAAATATTAAGCATGTGTGTAATATTAAGTTCTTAGATAGACAATCGTATGTAACCAAGAACGACGTTTCATTCAGATATGTAAAAATCACATCGCATGATATTGAAAAAATAATTGACAGTTTAAATTCCAAGAAATCACCAGGCTTGGATAACATTAGAGTACAAGACTTAAAGTGTATAAAAAGTAAAATTAGCCCTGTACTAGCAAACTTTGTTAATTTAAGCTTATCATCAGGGTTATATCCTGAAATGTTAAAAAAACCCATTATACGACCGATTTATAAATCTGGTAGCCATTATGAGTATACAAATTACAGACCGATTGCTATATTGTCTATTATTAACAAAATCGTCGAAAAAGTGATTGTCGGCCAAGTTAGTACGTTTTTGGAGCGGCATAATATAATAACTGACCACCAGCATGGGTTTAGGAGAGGCCGAAGTACAACCACGGCCTTGACACACTTCTCGGAGGTGATTAACAATAGCTTAAATAGTGGGGAACAGGTATTATGCCTTTTTATTGATTATAAAAAGGCATTTGATACCTTGGACCACGAGGTTTTGTTACAAGCTATGGCGGAATGTGGCATAGGTGGACCCACAAACATGTGGTTTAAAAATTACCTAAACAATAGATCAATTCAAACTGCGATTGCGGGTACAAAAGGCGCGGAGGCGAGTGTGACGCTCGGTGTGCCGACTGGCTCGGTGTACGGGCCGGTCGGTTACATAATGTTTGTAAACAGTGTCGTTAATGTAGTGCAGAAATGCAAGGTGTTTGTATATGCCGATGACATGTGCCTATTTTATTCATCAAAAAATATTAACGAGGCTCGCTGTCAGTTGCAGTATGATTTTGAAAATATACTAAAATGGGCACATGACAACGGTATCATAATCAATATAAAAAAAACGAAGTGCCTACATATACACTCTCCGTATAACAGCATAGCAAAAAAAGTGGATTATACACAAATTGGCATTGTAGGACATACTTATGACTGTTTGCATAGGAACAAATTAGACTGTGAGTGTTCATTTTTAGAATATGTTGACCGATGTAAACACTTGGGGCTGCTGGTGGACTATAACTTCAATTTTAAATTTCACATAGAAGAACTTTGTAAGAAACTACGAATAGTCTTGGGAAAAATGTATCAACTGAAAAAAGTGGTGAGTAAAAATGTGTTATTAGTGGTTTACTATGCGTTAGCGGATTCCATAATTAATTACGGTTTAAGTGTGTACGGCCGCACCTTTAGTACTTATATAAACGATGTAGAAAATTTGCAAATAAGATTAGTTAAATATTTAGTTGACAGTAAAATAAAAAATATGTGTAATGATTATAACGAGTTATTCCCACTTTGTAAAATTTTACCTGTACAAAAAAAAATTAAATACCTGATTGCTTTAGAAAACTATTACTTAGATGAGTATAAACGGCCAGCATTTAATAAATACAACACGAGGAGGGTACGCGAAGGGAAGTTAATACAGCCTGCGGCGGTTAATTATTATGGGAAAAGGTTAAATAAATATTTAGTGCCTAGGCTGTTTAACGAAATAGGGTGGTTAAGAGGTAAACCTAGGTTAAGTAAGCCGATCCTCAAAAAGAGATTAAAAACATACCTTTTAGAAAATTAAACTTTGAAACAATGTGAAGACTTGTTAGGCATCTATGCATGTTAGTTTTTTATATTATAATAAGGATTACCTATTGTTTAAGTTACTAATTGTTTTGTTTAGGTGCATGATTCGATTAGTTAAGTGAGCGCTTCATTCGCCAACAAACTGGTTACAGTTTGGCGATATTGTAAATTTTGTTTATGAGCATGTACCTTTTGTGTAAATAAATAAAATAAAAAAAAAAGTAAAGTAAATTCTTTATTTGCATGCCGCCTATAATGATAATGTAATGTCATGTTGGGGTAATTCTTGCTAATTTTCTCATGGCATCTAGTAAAAGCTTCAATTTTCATAATTGAAAACCCTTACATGCCCAAACACACATCTGAAACATCTACAAAAATCCCATTAATTTTAATTCATTCAGATCAGAGAGACCTAAAAAAGATAGAATAAAATGGAACTCATTAAGTCAACAAGGTAGGATACCTGGTACCCGTTTCAAGAATCCCTGTTCCCTTTTATCGGAATAAGAAAATTATTTGATGACAAGAAATGATCAAGGCTCTAGCCTAGCGGTATGATAAAACACGATAACTTACCGATCATGCTCATGTAGTTGGCCTCGTTGATGAAGTTCTCGAGTCCGTGGAACACGCCCCTGCCCGTGGCCGACACTCTGCCATGGATACCTCCCTGTGAGATCAAAAATAGCCATTTTGAAACTGAAACTTTATCAATATTCTAGACTTGACAAAAGAAAATTTCATATTTCCTTGTCTGTTTAAATAGTTTTATTTCATGAAAAGAAGATTTACTTATTTTCAATAACTGAGTGACAAAGAAAACGATAATGTACTGACGAAAAAAAATTCATTATTCATTCATAGTCCCGGGATCTGAATGAATGAATGAACAAAGTTCTGGGATCATTTGTCTCAAGACATCAACAGAAGGCGACGTAAAAGGGACTGAGCTACGTCAATTACTATCCTCATTCATCACTTATAGGCAGTCCCATTTCGGGCCAAGTATCCTTAGTTTAGGTTTGATGTTATTGAGGAAGTCACACGCGTCAAGTTCCAGGGCTCTATGCGGAAGGCAGAAGATCGGCCAGGTTGGAGAGCAAATTCAAATTCAATTTCTTTAATGTCAAAATAACACATGTCAAACAAAATCACAATAGAACTACAAAATATACAACTAAAACTAAACTATCAACTATTACAAAACACTAACACCAAAATAAACACACATAACCAGATCAAGGAAAGAAGAAGAAATCATTAAAACTTATACATTACAAATGTCATTATTTACGAAATTATTTAATGTTAAATTTACTGTAGAATTCCTTAACCGTAAAAAATGCCTTATCAATTAAATAGGCTTTCAACTTCTCAACAAACAGGTCATAAGAAGCCGCCTCTTTAATCTCACGGCTCAGGCTGTTAAAGATTTTAATTCCAACTACCCCCAATGAGTTGGATGTTTTCGCAAGCCTAACAAAGACAGACTTAATGTCCCTATCAGTTCTCCTTTGTTCAGGTCGACGCATCACATATTCACTTTTGTGTTTATACATGTACTTTGCCACTTCAAAAATATATAACGAGGGCACCGTTAGAATTTTTAATTCGCGGAAATATTCTTTAGTCGGAGTAAATGGCGGCACCCCAGACAACATTCTAACAGCCCTCTTTTGTAGCAAAAATACTCTATCCCTATCGGCTGCCAGCCCCCAAAGGTCAATACCGTACGCTAATATTGAGTTCACATACGCATAATATGCCATACGGAGATTCTTACATGATAGTGCAGGAGCAAGCCGAGACAGTGCAAACGACGCTTTAGTAAGTCTACTGGTAAGTGCATCAATATGTTTGTCCCATTTCAAGCCACAGTCAAATACAAAACCAAGAAACCGCGTGTTCTGCACCTGTGGCAGTGTAGTATTATTTACCGTTATGCCAAGGGGGGTCGGATATAGTCCTCTTAGCCAGAAATGCATTATAGATGTCTTGTTTAAGTTAATCAAAAACCCATTTACTTGGAACCAACTTGTCAATTTTACTAATGTATATAAAATGTTCTCTTTTAGTTCATCGAATGTATCACCAGTAATGATGGCACATCCATCATCAGCAAACATTATAAAATCGCCATCTTGAAATAAACTAATGAGGTCGTTAATCATCACCAAGAAAAGGAAATTTCCAACCGCTGAACCCTGAGGGACAGAACAGTCATCAAGGGTCCCCATCTCAGATTTAGTTGCCCCCCCATCAACGGACACAACCTGTTCCCTGCCCTTCAAAAACGATTTAATAAAATTTAGAAGACTACCTTGTACACCGTACCTTTGCAACTTATGTAATAATAATCCGTGATCAACTAAATCAAACGCACGTGACAAGTCACAAAAAACTGCTGCAACCATTTTCTTTTGGTCAATATACTGAAGGACACGCTGATAAACCGCACGAGCAGCATCTACCGTAGACCTGCCGTGGCGGTACGCATACTGGCGATCGTGAAGTAACTTATTAGTTTCAAAGTAATCCATCAACCTATTACAAAGGCCTAGCTCAGCAACTTTCGATAGAGCCGGTACTAGTGATATGGGACGAAAGTTTTTTTATTTCCTCTTTCAATCCCTTCCCCTTGTAAACTGGGCTAACTTTGACTATCTTCAACGAGCTAGGAGCAATCTAAGATAAAGCGACTTATGGCGGTCACGACCCTTAGTCATGAGGTTTCGACGAGGAAGAAGATCCTTAGCTGTCGGCGATGCACGACATTGCGCTCTCGGTGTCCGTCAAGCAGTACCGACCTGGTTGATGGGTTTGCCGGTGACGCAGGCGTGCGCGTTGATGTCCTGGTAGCCGATGGTCTTGGCGTATGTGTCGGCGATCCACGACATCTCGCGCTCGCCGGTACCCATGTCGGGGGCGGGCACGTCCACACCAGGCCCTGCGGGAGTCGATAATTATAACTGATTAATAAATAGGTAGGTCTCGTGAAATATAAATATGGCAATGTGGGTCAACTGTACCTTGCCTAGTTACACAGTTATTACCATGCGCTCACCAGAACATTTATCATGGTCGCAGTGACGTAGTGGACTACGTGACAGCGTAATGTTAAAGTGACATCAGCTTTATCACGCTGATAACAGGTTCCATCATACCGCAGAATAAATTGATAGCGGATATGTAAATTAAGTTTCGGTGTCGGGCGCCCCATTTCCAGTACAAAATGAACACACATACGTGTTCTTGGCAGTGAATGTGATAATGGCTTTATCGTATGCTCGTGGGCATATTTGTCTATTTTTATTTTTTACTATCTGATATCGCGGTTACCTACCAAGCAAAAACGTAAAGGTCGAGTGATCGGTCAAGATAAACTTGTCAGTTTATCAAAGCTATTCGAATTAATATTTAGGCATTTTAACTGATAACCTAATTATTTCCTTCAGTGGGAATAAGGAGTCAAGCAAGGAGCTAGTTATTATTTTTAATAGCTTGTAAAATCAATTGCAAAATCATTTTTATTTATTTATTTATACGAGCCTAGTGTGCCACTGCTGGGCAAAGGTCTCCCTTTCCACGTATCCGGGTCTTGACCCGTTTTTCAATACGCAGTTAAATACATATATATGGGCGCTTTGCCACTGGTATAACAAATAACAATAAATCTGAAAATCATAAATCAGTGTTAATTTAGTTATCTGTTGTGTTGACCAGTTGACAGGCGCGGATCCAGCCCTCAAAAAGGGTTGTGGTCACAGCCACTCCAAAAACAGCCAAGTGCGAGTCGAGGGTACCTGATGATCCCCGACCAATAAATTCGCAGAGGGATCGCAAGCGATTTATTTCAGTCTACTTATACACACTTAGATAGATTACTACGCTAAAAAGCTAAAAACTAAGCTAGAAATAATTGCCCCTGTTAGTAAATATATAATCTTGCAAATAATTGGGGCTCTGTATTCAGCTGGGGTACCTAGCCTAATAATTCTCCGATCAATTTTTAGCAAATTGTCGATTCGCTTGCAACGTTTCGCCGAAAATGGTTTCGCAGAGTCAATTATTCGTAGATGTAACTTTTGGTCGACTAACTTCTGGTAGACTCTTGATTCACATATCATTCAGATCCCTTCTGTGTACATAAATTAATAGCAGACCAATTTGGTAGAGTAATCTTTTCATCAAGCAACCTTCAGTCGAGTAACGTTATATAACTTTTTTTTAAGTTTTTGGCAAGTGGCACTCGATCACACTACATATAAGTATTGTGGACGGTTTTGCCTGTGGACACTGCCGGTATTTAAAGAACTACTAACGATAGATAGACTACCATCGTGAACTTAAAAAAATGCATTTGCTTATGGCTCCTCTACACGATGGGCCAACGCCGGCCACTACAAGGGACGCAGCCAGGGCCGGATTAAGCATGTGGCCCTAGGCAGTGCGAGGCACGGGGCCCCTTACAGTCAATTCTGCACACACAATATTCAGTACAGGGAAATAAGTTTGCGTTTTTAATTTATATACAATAACAATTTTGATAGCACTCGCAGAGCAAGTGTTATTTTAATCTTCAAAACTTCTATGAAATTATGACTTATAATTAGCACTTGCACTGCGTATGCCTATCAAAATCATTGCAGACTTTTCTTGGTCTTTCTCTATTCATTTACTAGTCAAGCTAATATGTAGATACAGGGTCATCTAAAGAACCAAAAAAGAAACGCGAGCGCAGCGAGCGCGAAATTTTCTGTTAACAATATCGCAAATTGTGAAAATAGGCCTTTTTGCGATATTGTTAACAAAAAATTGTGAATTTTTTGTTAACAATATCGCAAAAAGGCCGGGTATCAATCTTCATCTGGGCCTAAAACTCCGAAGTGAAGCGAAGTTAGGACACCCTGACTAACGAAAAATCAAGCTTTATTCGTCTAAAGCTTTGCATACTAAACGATGATTTCGAGGTCTTTGTAGACCCTGGAGACAATATCAAGTCCATAATAATTGCTGAAAAGTTGTACCAAAAATATTGTGCATAGGTACAAACCCTGCCTATACAAACAGTAGTTGTACCTATGGACAAAAATATCAATTTTAACATTTATTTTATATCTATGGTTCCTATTTAGCTAACGTGGGAAAACTAGTCTGCAATTATAGACTATATAATAATTATTCAAAAGAAATAAATAAGTTTATGACATTGTCAATAGTTTATGATTTATGAACAAAATAAGGCCAAAATCTGGAAAATGTCTACATGTAGAGCACTTGCCCCTACACTTAAGTAGTCGGAATTTTACCAAAAATGGCATGCGATTTTTTGTAAGGTCTATGGAGCCCTTTCCATGCCCATATAGACCTGCGCTCTAAAACTCCTATGACAGTCAAAGTCAATTAAAAGCTGGCATGGCACGTTTAAAATTTAAATTTAAGACTCCATAAGTTAACAATAAAAAAAAAATGCTGTTTATATTCTGTATCACTAATAATTTGAGTTGTCAGCTGATACTAAATACTTATAACAGGTAGTTCTATTTAACTGAGTACCTTCATAGGTATATAGGTACCTACCGTGTTTCAGATTTTAACTTTTACCAAACTCAACGATCATTCTACGATAAGTAAATCTGCTTACCTATCGATCAACTGACTACCTACTCTGCGTATTTATATTTACCTAATGAAATTCTACCAAATGTTCCTCTGCCAAAGCGTCTGCGAAACAAAAATCGGCGTAATTCTACTCGGGGAAACAATCGGGCACCCTATTAGGGTTGTGGGTTGTGGGCATGCCCACCGTGCCCACAACGGTGGATCCGCGCCTGCCAGTTGACAGCATTAGCACTAGCTCTGACTACATGTTTTGCAAATATTTTGCCACTGAATGACATGCTTGACTCGAGGCTAGTTATATTGGCATACCAAATAATACCTTATTAATGTGCCATTCACGTCTTGCACATAATTGGGGTAGCGTAATACTTAACATTGAAATCACCTCTCGGCACAGAATAAATAATAGTAAAAGATACAGAAAACTCACTCTCTAACAAAACGCGTCTGTTATTACGATCAGGACAGATATGGCCGCTAAAATTGGGGTCGAACGGATGTACTTTTAGCTACCTGTAGCAAAGCGACGAAATTGCGGAGTGAGACACGCTTGCTCTCGGCGAAGACGACTTCACAAAGCATTTAAGGTTTATTAAATCTATTATTTTCAAGACACTTTCTATTAAGAACGACAAAGAAAGATACATGTGTAGATACGTTCCACGGGTAAAGATATCATAAGGCGGTTGACGCTGACGTCGCGTAGCACCGCAATGTTATCGAAGCGTCTTTAATACCTATGGATCGTCACATATTTCCTTTTGGATTTCACGGGCCTATAAATCCCATCGTCACATATTATTATTGTCGTTTCCCAGTCCCTCTTAGCATCTAGATAGCAAAAGAGTCCAGCGAGGATATATGTAACAATAATAACCCCATTACAATAACTTTAAAGTATTAAGAAATTTAAGAACCATGACATTGGAGACCCACTTATGCTGGTTCTCCTCAGTGCTTGTAACAGTCCGGTTACAATACGAACATCAGTCTAGAACCATTATGCAATTTGCTAGACTGTTGACTTTCAACCTAGGTAATCTAGGTCACTGACCTGAATCAATAACTAGCTTAGCGTTCCTTATGTTATCTAGCAATTACATGACTAGCGTGCTAAACAGTCAGTTCAAAACAAACTACGTAAATGTAAATTGTAAACATCTGATTTGAAAATATGTCAGAAATTACTGGGTTCTATTCCCGCCCGCTTAAGTAGTAGTAGTAAACTCTTTATTGTACAAAAAGACATATTAAAAATAACATACAATTAGTAAGAATTACAAAGGCGAACTTATCCCTTTGAGGGATCTCTTCCAGTTAAGTATCTTAAATAAATATAATTTACAAAAAAGTATATCTTGTTGACTCGGATTCCCCCTAATAAACGGCACGGTTTGAATTGTTCACCCTGTATAATTTTACCCTGTACAAATACATATCTAATTCCTGAATTCTAATCATTCAGAGTTCAGAGGAATCTGCAAAAACTGAGCTCGAGAGAAAAGTAGTTGTTTGAAAGTTTCAAAAGCTATAATCGATCATGGGTGGGAGCACACTTGGCATGTTTCCAACAGTAGGTGTGCCGGTTATGCCGACTTGACCTATTCCAATACAGTCGCCAGCAGATATATGGGAGCGGCCAAGGAGTTCACAATATCTGAACACGCACTCTAACGCACTGACAATAGAGGCGTGTTCAGATATTTGTGAGCGCCTTAGCCGCTCCGATGTATCTGATGGCGACTGTACATTGTTAACTTCTTGTCTGGTGGTATACCTATACACTTTATTGAATGTAAATGATTTATTTATTTAATTAACTTTATCTGGAAAAACCATAAATTATTTTTTTTAAGAAGGAATCGAAAATTATTATTTGTAACCTAATTTGTACTCTTTAGTATAACATTGTAGGAGCAAGCTCCGTAAGGGAAGACCACCGTAAAGATATGATGTACAGAGTTCAATTAATAATAAAAAAAACAGACTTCAAAAAGGTACAAAAATATATTATCCCTTTTATATGCGCTAGCAAAGCAACTGATATGTTCGAAGTCGGTGCCACTCCAAATACTGTCGAACCGACCCTGGTGCGTTTCCATAAGGAAAGAAAGCTGGCCAATGGCCATTATGTAGTCGTTTGGTTGTATTATTATTGACCAGTATTCTACAATGAAGATTCAAACCCAGTGTCGTAAAAATGCGACTAACCGTACAGGTCATTGCACTCCGTCCCGAACCTCATTATCAAATTTAATTGAAACTATCGTGCGTCATACTATCATACCCACCACCACACCACCAACCACCAACCACCACCACCAACCAACCAGTTCGCCTATTGCGCCGCGGCCGTGAAACATACGAAGGTCACGACGGTGACTGAAGTGAACTCACCAATGAATCCCTTCTTGGCCAGTTCTAGCGTGAAGCGGCGGGTGATCTTCTCGAGCTCGTGCTCGGAGTACTCCTTAGGGTTGATCTTGATGCCGGCCTTGGCGCCGCCGAAGGGCACGTCGACGCAGGCGCACTTGAAGGTCATCAGCGCGGACAGCGCCTTCACTTCGTCCCTGGTCACATCCGTTGAGAATCGAATACCTGCGGGTGACATCATTTATATTAATATCACAGAATAAATAATAGTACTAGGTACAGAAGACTCATTCTCTAACAAAGGGCGTCTGTTACGATCAGGACAGATATGTCCGCTAGGTGGCGACAGCGCCACGCGCGGGTCATGGCCATGACCAAAATTGGTGTGGAACGGATGTACTTTTAGCTACCTGTTGCAAAGCGACGAAATCGCGGAGTGAGCCACGCCTGATTATGTACCTACAGTCACCACACGGGATTGTTATACCATTTAGGGTTCTTGCTAAATTCGAAATTCTATAGCTAAGTATTGAACAACCAATTTATCTAGGACAACAATCGCGGAGCGTGAAGGTGCATGAGTTTGTGACGTTGTTTACTCGTTCTATCTACACGTGTCGCTGGAATATTTATACGACAACACAACAACACCATCATTTCAACAACATCATTTTGTGGTAAATTTTAATATTCCTGCTTTTTATGGATTCAAGTTAATGTTACTCCACGGTTCTAATGGTTCTATATGCATACGAGTACAGTCTGTGTGGAAAGATAAGAGTCGTGGAATATAAAGGAACCAATACATTTTACGACTCTTCTCTTTCCGCACAGTCTCTACTCCTCTCATTTAATGAGATCATATTGATGAGCTTTTTCATTTCACCTGCCCAAATCGAAAAGTTCACCTGATTAGCTCTACTACCTAATCTACCATTATCTATTTTTTTTTACGAGAACCTGCCAGAATCAGCAATAATTCAGTTACTTATTAAAGTCAGTTTACTCTACCTAATTCTGGATGAGTATAGTTTTAAAAATCAATGTTTATTTGTCCTAGAATCCTGCTATCCCATAATAAGCTAGTTGACAAGTTTTTTTTATGGTACAGTCGATTCCCTAACATAAGTATCCATTTGTGAGGATGAAATGTCTATATGGGACCCATTACATTAACGCAATTCAGAAACGGCAGTTAAAACCTGATCAACACAAAAAACGCCCCGTCTCTTACTAAATCGAACGTGATCGTGACGTCACGATCACGAAGTATGTAATACAAGAAAATTGCTATTTTATTTTTTTGTATGTACCTATTGAGGTGTTACATTACATGCTATAAAGAGTATTGTATAATAACTAAAATTCTAAAACATACACTGTTACACTAAACCACAGGTCCTTGCCATTTAGATTGCTAGTATTATCACCCGTGGCCTGCTACGTTTGGGTAATTACTCGAAATTACCAGCGTGAATGACGACAGGAAGAGCTTTGTTAAATAATTGAACCAAATATTACATGTGAATTATGTGTATACTAACAACTATTTATAGACTTGTTTAAAAGAAACTACGCAGGTTGAAGTACGGGACCCTGCGTTTAACTTAATATGATACTAAATGCGTTACTAAATGCACTGTAATACAATACAAAAGCTACAGGAATGTCAAAACATACGTTCAGACGGAATGATAAGCGTTCGCAATACAATATAACATATGGTATTGTCCAATATCAGGCGTCCTAAATTTTATGAAAACGTATGAAATTATAATCGTTTCACTAAATTCCTAGAAGATAAAAATATCTACTGCGCGGGTGAGTGAATGGATATATTTTACCCACGTGTAGGGTTGCCATCTCTAAAATTTAGCAACCAGGACAAGACGTGTAAAAACCCCGGATTTTGGAGCCCAGAACCCGGACATTTCAACAGTTTTTTTTAAAACTTAATCAATATAATAAAAAATGGTTTAAAATGTCATAAATCAACTTTTTATTTATTTTTAAAGGCATTAAAATTAAGTCTAATCATCTTTTATCATCATTTTAAAAGTAACATAATAAAATCTTCTTACAGTTTGTCACAAATTGTTTTAATAGTCAGTTTGGTTTTTTATACTTAAATAACACAAATTATTATAGTTACTTACTCTGTTATAAAAACCAAACCTTATTAAAATATTTACCCACTTTCTACTTATTTTTTTTTTACAAAAAAATCTTACAAATCTTGAAGTTTTAACTCAATAATAATTCTCTAAAGTTTTCATCAGCAGCCATAAGTTAACAACAAAAAAGTCCCTTAACATATTTGAAATTTTAGTTTAGTGTTCTTAAATCTTACGCAAACAAAACCTAAACCTTTTAAAAGTTTTAAGGTTATTTATTTCTTAAAACAACATATAAAATAACCAAACATAAAAAAATCTTCTTAGACTTAAACAGAGACTCAGTGTTGTTTTCAGTCTTGCATTTTTTATTTTTCTAAATAACTCTTGTAATATACTAATATCACCTTAAAACTTTAATCAACAGCCATATTTTAAATTTCTTTTACGTAACTAATAATCTCTAACAACGTAAATGTAAAAGAAATTATTGCACGTATATATTTTTAATTAAATACTTTAAAGCGTTTTCCTCAGCCTCTTGACTTTTTTTTACTTTTCAGGTTTTTTGTATTTGTCACTTTTTCCGATAGCTTTTAGTATATCTTCCCTTTTTAAAAGGAATTTGTAAAAATCAATGCAGCTGTAATCTTCTGTAATCGGCGAAGTCGAAGTGCGAATCGTGGCAACTGCGACGTGAGGGGTGGGGTGGGGGTAAGGGACGGTAGCGAGTCGGTTCGTCGGTTGATCGCGACGCGACGCGGCACGGCGCGGCGGCCTTGTTGCGTCGCCCGGCGGCGGTCGAACACTTGAAATTTTTAAACCCGGACTACAAATGAAACCCCGCCCGGACGCTCCCCGGACGCCCTCTAAACTAGGACAAATCCGGGGAAACCCGGACGGATGGCAACCCTACCCACGTGCAAACGTAGCGAGTGACAATAAGCTTACCTATTTATTAACTGCCCGTTAGTAAAAAAGACCTACATATTATAATCTGTGGCAAAACTAAGAAATTGAGTATCTTAAAATATGTATTTACAATCCTTCCATGTATGGGTACCTACCAATACCAAGTGAAGTGTACCAACCAACGTATGATTTTAGGAGCTGTTTTGGGAGCGTCGGGAGAGAGGTTCATCAAGAAGTCTACAGCTTTTTAAAGAGTCGGCAACACGCATATAACACATCTGGAGTTGCAGTCGTCCATAGGTTACGGTGACTGCTTACCATCAGCCGGGTCGTATGCTTGATTGCCACCGACGTTGTATTAAAAAAAACTCGGGGTGTTTTGAAATCGGTAAATGACAATAGATTCTTTGTGGTTTGCATTTGTTTACTAAACAAGAAAACGCGAAAACAAATATGTAGTACCTAAACCATAATCAAAGTTAGGTATATGCGAAAGGTGCAGATATTTCTGATATCCATCGTAGATCGCAGACATCGACATCGAAATCGCAGATATTTCTGATATCCATTTATTTCTATCAATAAAAATATCATCTGAAAAACATCTTCAAGATGTTGTCAACATTTCATGACTCCGATAGTGAAACGTGACCGCCCGGAGTAGTTAGGTACCTACAGTACCTACTACCTACATTACACAAATTCATCTCATGTTCAGTTTGCTCTAGTGATTATCTAGCGCGACCTTCAAATTATATAAGTGTAATGACGTGAAATTGTATTTTCTTGTTACATAAGCGTTTTCGGTTGGCGCGTCAGAGCCAAGCCCCCATGTCGCGGGCTTGGTAACGCGGTCGAATTACTTATCATTATCACATATATCATTATTAGCCTACTGAAAACTACTTAGGTACAGATACGTTCATATGTTATCCAGGTGATGTGTTGACGTACTTAGGTACTGATTTTAGGTGGTGTGTTGATTGATTTACGTATCTCCGAAGATCCGAACCTACGTGATAGTGAAACGTGCTATTTTAAAGGGGTTAAATAAATTGCAAAGCTCCGGCTTGTTCAAAGAAAGCTATAGCACGTTAGCACAAAAAAATGAAATTAAATACTTAGTAAAAATGTGGTGTCTAAAATTGCTTGCTATAGGAACCTAATTTGGGAGATGAAAAAGCGAACACAAATTATATTATAGAAACTTTATTAAACCTAAGATCTTGCCAGTGGTAAGTTTGTGATTTAATCCTAACCTGCGAGTCCTGTGTGAACCTTTAACTTGATTTGACGACACCTAATTTTAGAACTTAGCTCAGTGGACAGCTGGGCCGCTTAACAGGTCCAGAATAAAGCTTCACACAGAATTCTACTTATTTTAAGAACTAATTTATTTTTATACTAAATACTATGTACCAGGATTTTCCAATGTCTTTATCTTACTTTAGTGGTTGCTCAAAATTCTAAATTTACTCTAAACTTTGCAGCTGGCGCTGATGCCCTACTAAATTAAATCATGGAAAGGACCGACCTCAGAATTTAAACGTTCCTCAGATGCAGCGGGGTGACAGGCTGCTTTCCCCGGTGAAGCTAGATGCTGAGCTGTGACGTAGAGCTCAGGGGCCGCGCACGTGGTACCAAAGTGACGTGGCAGAGGCAGATGGCGTGCTTAAATTCCTCGCTCCAGGAGGTCTCCAAAACGAAATTGACTTCTAGGATTTTGAAGCTTTTTGAGATAAATTACTCAACGAATGAAATAAATGAATGAATAAATAAATGAATAAATCCCGGCTCCTGAAAACCGAGAAAAGGTTATATTAGCCTACGCCCTTTATGGCCGCTAGAAAAGAGATGAAACCATTGGAAATTTGGCTCACCGCACTGGTAGCTGCTAAGCCTTCTGGCGGAGCGCTCCCTTCCCTCGAGCAGGAGTCTCTCTGCAAAGAACCACAATCTGGTTAACAACAAACCCACAACGTCTCGCGCCATTGTGGAGTTGATCACCACGAAATTTAATTTCTACTCACTCAGTGGAGCTTCCGAAGGACTCAAGCCGTTTCCATCTTTCAGACCACCATGCCGAAAGTGTGATCTTCCCACAAATTGGGCTCTTGCGAGCGAGTGTCCCCAGAGGGGTTCCCAAATCAAATGTGCCTATCATTCTCGAATGATCTCCAATATGGAGTCCCTGAGAGCCCTATTAACAAAAGGTAGGGTGGCAGTCCCTTGAAGACACAAATCCCACGAAAATTCTGTCTGAATTATTTAGACAACATCACTCCTGAGCCTAAGAAATATATTTTTACCATTTAATCTAATATTGTTTCATTCCAGAGCCACTTTGTAAGTCTGTAATTTCTATGTTTTGTTTTAAATCGAAATTGTTTTTTATCTTATAAATCCTACCTACTTCATACAAAGTTTTCCTGGAGTGACAACATAAATATCTCAAGTTTTAATTATTTTTAGTCATATGACAACCCCGACAACAGATAAGCATCGAGAGGTGCATCTGAATGCAACAGATTATGCATAGAAATGCAATCAATGAGGTTTGTTTTGGACACCGTTAAAAACGTTGAAATAAGAAGAGGTATTTTTCTTTTAATTATCAATCGACCCAAAATATTTATTTCAAATTTAGAAAAATGTACTACGTTACAATACCCCCCTCCCCGATTTTAAGGTTCAACGTAGGTGAACCGCTCGCTGTCCTCAGCGATTCGGATCCTACAAATAAGTTTATTGGACCAGACCAACAACACACCAAAGGCAAGAAAACTAACCTAATAAACAAGCTAATCAAATTGAACAAAAATCTAACGCGGCTTCGAGATTTTGTCTATAGGAGTCTAAGGACTCTATTCTATATATCTTAAAAATAATCTACCGTTTCCCCAAACATGGATCAACCGAATCTAAAAACAAACGACAAAATATAAATTCTCGAACCCACGTTAACATACGGAAGGTGAAAAAAAAACTATGCGGCCATCTGCGCAACACATAGAAAAAAACCTCCGTTATACCTTACTAACCAGTGAACAAACCGTTGGCCTTCTCAGCACAACGCGGAAAAAGCTTGCAGTTGTACTGAGAAAGCCAATTCCAACCGCCAGGACCGATATTCAGCATTCATCAGTATAAACTCTCCTTGTCCGGGCAAAATGATGAAGTCTGGGCAATAAACCATCACCCGACTCCAACAACCATAAATCCAAACCGGAAAACAATCCAACAAAATCTAAGTTTCAAACCATCAAAGTTGCTAAATTGAGTTTTAATCTCTACCTAAAAAATTTGTCCCCGACTGACTTGTCGGAGGAAACGAAACGTCCCAAATCATGTTGCACAACACCCCCAAAAAATTACGGTATACCTAAATAAAAAAACCGAGGTACGGCAACATGCGAAATAGTACTATAAAAAAATCATTATGACTTACGCCTAACGACACGTGAATTAAAAAAAAACGCTAAGTTAAAAAAACAAAATAAAGTACTATTTCGATATTTGTCGGGTATGGTAAGTACCGGACAAAGTGTAACAATGCGTTACCATATGGTCATATTAAAGATAGCTCCAATGTTGGGGTTGAGAGGTACTTAGCAGGTGAGTGGTTTGTCGTCCTTGGCGGCACGACGACTGGTACAAGACGAGGGATCGTGCGTCCAAGGATAACTCTTCCAAACTCTAAAACCATACTAAGTCCTATAGTCCAAATCGCTCTGAGACTGAGCACAGCTTCGATCGCACCGCACATACATCACGCACTAACAGATTCAACCATTCATCGCCCATGCAAAAATAATAACGTAACAGTTTTACTGTTCGCCACGTTCCGAACAAAATTCGTGAATTAAATATTTACCGAATATTTAACACTACTAACGATCTCAACCGTTTTTGTTATGTTATGAGAGGTAGGTGATAGTGGTTGTCAACTCTGGTGGCAAGACGACAAGCCTAAAGAGACTCGGGGTCTTGCGTCCAGAGATAACTTCCACCTCAAAACCTAACTTCCATTTCCTACTTAAAATCTTTAATATGCCACGACCCAATTGGGTGACCATCCAGCCTTTCAAGCTCATAAACTAAAGGAGATAAAACCTTTTTAACTCTGCACGGTTCATACTTAGGTGCGAGTTTTGACATAACAAACTTAGAGGCGTCACTTTGTGTATAAGTACGCTTGTGAACAATATCCCCTACTGAAAACTTCGCCTCTCGGCGTCTCAAATTGTAATATTTGGCATTTGTTTCATGTGCTTGCAGCATACGTAACCTAACCTGCTCAAAAATGTCTCTCATACAACCAAATTCGCCTGCATACTCCTCTCTAGGCATACCCACATCGTACTGTTTATCAGACCGCGTAGCCAACCTGCCAATCGCTAACGCTCCGTAGCGATCGAAACGCAACTGTCACTGTCGCACTTATACAGAAGAGTGACAGAGAGACATTAAGCTTTTCGTTGTCGAAGCGATAGCGATTGTAACCTTGGCTAGCGGCCCAGTATCTTTATAAAACGAGCCGTTAATGACGGGTTCCCTAGCGTGCACTAAAAAGAAAGGAGAATACCCGGTGGTCTCACTTACTGCACTGTTTATCGCAAACCTGATTTGGTGCAGCTTTTCGTCCCATGTACGGTGATTGTCCTTTACGTAAGACACTACGGCGGTCATCACTACTTTATTATAACGCTCGACTAAATTTACCTGCGGAGTATAGCGCGGGCCATAAAAAATGTTAGGTACGTTGTAACGTTTCAATAACTGCTTGAACTCTGATCCCGTGAATTGCGTTCCATTGTCTGCAATCACGGTTTCAGGCACGCCATGTTCCAAAATGACATGGTTTTCAAAATGCTTCGCCACCAAAGCGCTTGTAGCGCGGCGAAGTGGAAATAGCAGTGTGTGTTTAGAAAAGCAACATGTAACAACAAATAAAAATGTATAACCTGCGCGAGAGCGCGGCAGTGGACCGACGAGATCTATACTAACTACCAACCATGGTCGTCGACATACCTTTGGCTGTCCCATGAGGCCTGCAGTCGGTTTCTGCGAGTGCTTGTACGCTGCACAAACATCGCACGCTTTTACGAACTCGACTACATCCTTATACATACCGGGCCAAAAGTAGGTCAACGCCAACCGGCGATGAGTTTTAAAAACACCTAAATGCGCAGCAGTTGCTTCGCAATGATTTTGCTGCAAAACTCTCTTACGATCACACTTCTTCACCACTTCCTTCCAATCGAACTCTCGCAACAAATTATACTTTGACTTTGAAAGTCTAAAAAGTTTCCCGTCTTTTAAACAAAAATTTGGAAAATTTGCGGGAAAAGATCTACAGCCATTGAAGATCTTATCATACCATTCATCTGGCTCAACGTCATCATTTGTCACGTTTATTGCATCTACTTGCATGAGTCTTGACAGTGCGTCAGGCACAACGTTAAGCGATCCCTTTCTGTGCTCAATCTCAAAGTCGAATTGAGACAGTCTGCAACCCCAACGAGCTAACCTCCCTGACGGGTTTTCAAGATTCATGAACCATTTGAGTGACGCGTGATCCGTGATCACTTTAAACTTACGCGAGCCTAAATATGCCTGAAATTTCTCCACTGAAAATATGACCGCAAGAGCCTCCCTTTCAGTGGCGCTGTAATTTCGCTCACTTTTGTTTAGGGCGCGGCTAACGTATGCGATCGGATGCTCAACCCCCTGGATGGTCTGGGAAAGCAGTGTTGGCCGAACGTTAATGCAATTGACCATTAAAAATTAACCATTGAAAAGGTTAATTGCCATTAGCCATTAACCATTGAAGGAAAATGAATTATCAATTGCATTGAACATCAATTTGCATTAATGTTAATTTATTACGAACCACTAACAATTAAAAAGAATTAATGGTTATTGCTTTACAAACCATTAAAAACTAAAACAATTTTTAATGAAAATTAAACATGTGATTGATAATTAACAATTAACAAGAATAAATATCGTAATTTTATAAAGACGTCCAAGGGATCAAAGGTCTAGTCCAGCGGTCGGCAAACTGCGGCCCGCGGGCCGCATGCGGCTCGTGAACCTATCACTTGCGGCCCGAGTGCCGCCTTGGCTATTTTGTATGTAATAGTGACAAACGACAATGTCTCATAAAGTCATAAATATTAACAAAGTACGGCCCGCGTCACCATTTATTTTGTTTATTTTGTTTATTTTATTTATTTTATTAATTTTGTTTATTTATTAATTTTATTAATTTTATTAATTTTATTAATTTTATTACTTTTATTAATTTTATTAATTTTATTAATTTTATTAATTTTATTAATTTTATTAATGTTACTAATTTTATTAATTTTATTAATTTTATTAATTTTATTAATTTTATGAGCACCCATTATAACTAACAATAATGGGTGTATTCCCATTTGTCCCCACGGGGAACATATAGGAAATATATGTGCAGTTTGCATATAAATTATTCCCATTTTTCCCCACTTTATTGGTGTGGGGACAAATGGGAACACATCATTATCCGATACTTTCCCATTTGTTCCCGCCTGGAGCAGATGGAATAAGCGCTTCATACAAATGAATAAATCCCATTTGTCCCCGTTTCCCATTTGTCTCCAACTCACACATCACAGGGACAAATAAAAATACACCAATAATGGGTGTATTCCCATTTAATAGTTTCAAGCAAAATTAACATTAATTATTAGTTTATGAAAAAAATATTTAATTCCATTAAACGTTAATGCAATTGAGAGCAATTCTAATTATTTTTTTGAAACTTTAATGCCATTAAATAGGCAATTTGATTGACAATCAATGTAATTAAACGTCTCAAGATTCAATTCTAACTAACTTTAATTAAATTGATGCGTAATGCAATTGATTAATTGCGGAATCAATGGTTAATGCAATTGATTAATTGTTAATTAGAATTAACCATTACGGCCAACACTGTGGGAAAGCATTCCACCGATTCCGTATGAAGACGCATCACAATGTACTGAAAATTCTTTTTTAAAATCCGGTACCGCCAAAATGGGTGCCGTCACTAGAGCGTTCTTCAAAATTTTAAATGCTTCCTCTGCTTCCGCAGACCACTCGAAAGGTGGCGCCTTCTTGCCCTGTGACGTAAGTTTATTCAAAGGAGCGGCTATCGATGCGAAATTTCGGATAAACCGTCGATACCAGGAACACGTTCCTAAGAATGCCCTTACGTCACGCGCATTTGTGGGTGTGGGGAAGTTTAGAACGGCAGAAACCTTGTCAGGATCAGTACGCAACCCGAACTCGTCCACGACGTAACCGAGGTATTTTATGGACTGCCTGAAAAACTTAGATTTCTCGAAATTAATTGTCAAATTCGCCTTTTCCAACTTCGCCAACACACGATTTAGCAAAAGCAAGTGCGTCTGAAAATCTGATGAGCAAATCACGATGTCATCGATGTAACAAAAAGCTAAACCGGTTTCGATGTCACCTGTCAAATTGTGATCAATAAGGCTGTCCATCAGCCTCTGCTGACGCGCCGATGCGCCGCAGAGACCAAAAGGCATGACCTTGAACTTAAACATTCCACGACCGGGCACGCAAAAACTTGTCTTCTCCTGTGAGGTTTCAGCTAACGGGATCTGCCAGAATGAGGAACTTAAATCGATCGAGGTCAGATATTTCGCTTCCTTCAAACTATCCAAAATCTGGGGTATATACGGAATGGAATACGAATCTCCCTTTGTGACCGCATTTAATTTCCTGCAATCTAAGCAAAATCGCCAATCACCGTTAGGTTTCCTAACTAAAAGAGCCGGGTTATTCCACGGACTCTCACAGGGTGTAACTACGTCCAATTTTAACATACGGTCCAACTCGGAGGCTAAAGCAGCGCGTTTTTCCGGCGATAACGGGTACTGTTTCGTTTTAATGGGCGTGGCATCACCAGTATCGATAACATGCTCCGTCAAGCTGGTTCTGCCAAGCCCCTTCTCCTCGAACGAAATGTTTTTAAATTTCCCTACGACGGTGTCCGCGAGTTCCCTCTCGGCCGCAGTTAAATGCTCGTAAGACCGAATCGTGTGTACTTGTTCTGCACTTAAACCGTTACAACTAAAATAATTTTCAGGTGGAGTCATGTGTTCCGCATTTTTCAAACATTCAGGCAATAAATCAAAAGCTTTCCAAAAATCATACCCTAAAATAACGTAATTCACGATCGAGGGTATTACTACAAACTTTATTACTTTGGTAGTATTTTCAAAGGTAACCGGGACAAAAATGTACCCAATCGACTCGCAATTTACTCCATTTGCGACCCTACACGAACTAGAGTACGCTTCCTGAAATGTAAAACCAAATTTGACAAAATCTAAATGTGCATTGTTCCCTAAAACTGACAATGCTGAACCGCTATCGGCCAATCCATAAATCTCAAAATCATTCGCTTTAAATTTCAAATATGGTCTAATATCATCTTTATTTGGAGCAAACAGAATCGTAGCAATCGAACTAGCATTTTTATTTTGTTCAATCGATTTAAACTTTAATCGATTCGATTGACACTTGCTACGATTCAACCTTAGGCGTTTTTTGACTGTTGTTGCATTGGTTTTGTAACGTTACCCTTTTGACAGATTTCACATTCCGATCTGATTGTGTTTGCTTTGCCACAGCCAAAACAGCTATACGAATTTAATTTAGGCTTTTCTTTACACAATCTAAAATTATGATCCGGTTTACCACATTTGTAACAAACTCCACGATGTGGTTTCGAAAACTTCGCGTCCGAAAACCTTGGTTGCTGTTTTCGCTGTGAAAAGGAACTATCCGACTTGGTCGCGAAGCTTGAGCTTTGTTTAGCAGCGATGGCATTCACCTGAGGTTGCTTGGCACTGGAGCCTTTATAAACATGATCACGACAAAGTGTATGCTCGCTGACCTTTGGCGGTTCTACAAATAATTTCGCCCTTTGCTGTGAAAACTCAACCTTGCGACAATAAGCCTTCAGTTCGGCGACCGAACTAATATCTACCAATGCCAACTGCTGAGTAAAATGTGGGCGAATGTTGTGCAACAAGATGTCCAGTTTCGCCTCCTCCGGTAAGTCTGATTTCAACCTAGCAAACATGCCAGACATTACCGCAAAATATAAGTGGATGGGTTCGTTTTCCCCCTGCGTTCTAGCTTGAATTTCCTGTCTCAGCCTAAAATCATAGTCACCGGGGACAAACTCATCCAACAAAAGTAACTTTAAATCCTGCCAACTTGAAACCGAACCCTTGACACCTCTGAACCACAACAATGCCGAGTCTACAAATAAATGTGGTGCCGCCCTAAATAGTTTGGCATCTGAAACCCCGTTTGCTTCCTTAAGCTCTTCCACACGCTCCAAAAATGAGCGCGGGTCTGTTAAACCATTAAATTTAACCTGCCATTTTGAAATATTCAAATCACTAGAGCACTGAACCTGCATTTCCCTAATACCGCTTGTTAACATTTCAGAATTATTGCCGGAGACCAAAGGATTTGGATTTGAAACCTCTGCGCTGCCGCTGGGTGCTGCTGGACTTGAACCTGGCCCCTCAATCTTCGCCAATAAACTCTCAAGCTTGGATTGCAAACTAGTCTTCAGTTCTAGCAATGTCTGGTTGCGTTCCGGCTGAACCCTAGCCAGACGGTGATAAATATGGTAGCCGAGGGCTTTAGCGCGACTTAAAGAATACCTCTCCTTTGTCTCACAATATTTGTCAACAATAGAAGCCAAATCGATCACTTTCTCCGAGACAATGCCTAGCTCCGACTCCGCTGACAGTTCAGTCTCCACGATGTCCTCGCTAGGCGCTTCTAAAATAAGAGACCTAAGTTGCTTTCTCAAAGCGTCAACCGTGGTTGCAGGAGTTTCCGACCGAATTTGAACCTCATAAATCAACTCATCCTTCAAAAGACTGTGAAATTGAATGCTGCGCTCCATTTTTAACTAGTGTATAAACTACTGTATTGAAAATTCTGGTATTAACAATATGTATTGTATGTATGACTGTATCACTATGTTGTTTTCTAATAAGATTAAATAATATTAAATAGTGTACTATTTTCTTAAAACCACTTTAATCTACAAAATAATCCTTAATGAGTAAAGTATTTTTTCTACCGAAAATACTTTCTAACTGACAGGTGTACACTTTCAAACGTCAACTTTCTTTTTAAATTTGCAAAGTGAAAGCTACTATGAAATTGGTTCCAAACAATACCACAAACTTCCAAGAAAGTAATATTTCCAACAAAATCCAATGTCGTTTTCTTTAAATGTGTAACAATGAGCTGACACTAAAGAAATTTAAGGGAAATGTAAGCAAGTACTCCAAATTAATTGTTATTTCTCAAATTCGAATATCTTTGTAATAAGTCCGTACTACAAAACAATGCACAAAAACCTTTTTAAATTTCAATTTTACGCTTAAAACGACACAAATTCAAAACAAATGTTGAAATTAAATCTTAATATCTAAAATGAGTGAAATTTCCTAGCATGTACTTGGTGCAAAGTACAAAACCACGTTATTTTTTACGGTTGGCAATAACCTCAAAAATCAAAAAACTGCTTGTCACTTTCTCTTCCAAAAAACATCAAATAAATTGCAGCAAACCAGCAAAATTGCAATCAAATCTTCAAATTATTATATCTAAAGACTATTTAATGAATAAAGAGCAACCAACACTAAACAAAAAGGTGAGTAACACAGTAAATATTTCACAACTTTCCTGGTACATGAAATTTCACAAGATTCCTTTAGCAAGTTTATTCCCAGGGCGCCAGTGAAACGTGCTATTTTAAAGGGGTTAAATAAATTGCAAAGCTCCGGCTTGTTCAAAGAAAGCTATAGCACGTTAGCACAAAAAAATGAAATTAAATACTTAGTAAAAATGTGGTGTCTAAAATTGCTTGCTATAGGAACCTAATTTGGGAGATGAAAAAGCGAACACAAATTATATTATAGAAACTTTATTAAACCTAAGATCTTGCCAGTGGTAAGTTTGTGATTTAATCCTAACCTGCGAGTCCTGTGTGAACCTTTAACTTGATTTGACGACACCTAATTTTAGAACTTAGCTCAGTGGACAGCTGGGCCGCTTAACAGGTCCAGAATAAAGCTTCACACAGAATTCTACTTATTTTAAGAACTAATTTATTTTTATACTAAATACTATGTACCAGGATTTTCCAATGTCTTTATCTTACTTTAGTGGTTGCTCAAAATTCTAAATTTACTCTAAACTTTGCAGCTGGCGCTGATGCCCTACTAAATTAAATCATGGAAAGGACCGACCTCAGAATTTAAACGTTCCTCAGATGCAGCGGGGTGACAGGCTGCTTTCCCCGGTGAAGCTAGATGCTGAGCTGTGACGTAGAGCTCAGGGGCCGCGCACGTGGTACCAAAGTGACGTGGCAGAGGCAGATGGCGTGCTTAAATTCCTCGCTCCAGGAGGTCTCCAAAACGAAATTGACTTCTAGGATTTTGAAGCTTTTTGAGATAAATTACTCAACGAATGAAATAAATGAATGAATAAATAAATGAATAAATCCCGGCTCCTGAAAACCGAGAAAAGGTTATATTAGCCTACGCCCTTTATGGCCGCTAGAAAAGAGATGAAACCATTGGAAATTTGGCTCACCGCACTGGTAGCTGCTAAGCCTTCTGGCGGAGCGCTCCCTTCCCTCGAGCAGGAGTCTCTCTGCAAAGAACCACAATCTGGTTAACAACAAACCCACAACGTCTCGCGCCATTGTGGAGTTGATCACCACGAAATTTAATTTCTACTCACTCAGTGGAGCTTCCGAAGGACTCAAGCCGTTTCCATCTTTCAGACCACCATGCCGAAAGTGTGGTCTTCCCACAAATTGGGCTCTTGCGAGCGAGTGTCCCCAGAGGGGTTCCCAAATCAAATGTGCCTATCATTCTCGAATGATCTCCAATATGGAGTCCCTGAGAGCCCTATTAACAAAAGGTAGGGTGGCAGTCCCTTGAAGACACAAATCCCACGAAAATTCTGTCTGAATTATTTAGACAACATCACTCCTGAGCCTAAGAAATATATTTTTACCATTTAATCTAATATTGTTTCATTCCAGAGCCACTTTGTAAGTCTGTAATTTCTATGTTTTGTTTTAAATCGAAATTGTTTTTTATCTTATAAATCCTACCTACTTCATACAAAGTTTTCCTGGAGTGACAACATAAATATCTCAAGTTTTAATTATTTTTAGTCATATGACAACCCCGACAACAGATAAGCATCGAGAGGTGCATCTGAATGCAACAGATTATGCATAGAAATGCAATCAATGAGGTTTGTTTTGGACACCGTTAAAAACGTTGAAATAAGAAGAGGTATTTTTCTTTTAATTATCAATCGACCCAAAATATTTATTTCAAATTTAGAAAAATGTACTACGTTACAATAGCAAACATTTATAGGTACCTCAAGTCCCTTTGCACAGAACCGAACCAAGCTAACCCTGCACGCAAATGCGGGTGTGGCAGTGTCACCAGAAACGAGATCATATGAAAATACTCTTCCACACATTGCCGGTGTGTGGAAGATGGATTGTTGTGTGATGGATTGATCATAGATACATCATTGAATATATGCTTCTTTGTCGACATGATGAAGTCAATCTCGTTTTTAGTTGCACCGTCGGGATTCATCCAGGTCCACTTTCTGTGCTCGCGTTTCTTGAAAAAGGAGTTCATCATGTAGAGTCCCTCCTGCTCCAAGAAACCAGCCAGTAGGTGGCCCCGGTGGTTCCGAATTCCAACTCCAAATTGTCCCACTCTCACCTCTTCACCATCTCTCTTACCCAGTTTCGCGTTGAAGTCCCCCATGACAACGGTGAAGTAGGTTTTGAAGCTATGCATGGCTTTCGAAATATCCTCATAATAGCCTCCACCTCGTCGTCGAAGTGTGTCGAAGTCGGCGCATACACCTGTATGACCTTCAACGAGTACCTCTTGGATACTCTGAGTATAAGGTACGCCACCCTGGCCCACACACTCTCGATCTTCACTACGTTGTTCACGAGAGACTTGTGGACGATGAACCCGACACCTCCCTGGGACTGTTGGTCGCCCTCCGGAAATAAAGCAAGTTGCCGGACTTCAGCGTTATCGTGTCCTCCCCCTATCTTCGGACTTCAGATAACCCTATGATATCCCAGCGCAACTTGCTCAATCCTTCCTCCAGTTCCACTATCTTTTCGTCGGTCCGCAGTGTAAGCGTATTATATGTTGCCAGGGCCAGGAGCCGTCGATGGTGGTAGCCGGACCTTTGCCGGAGATTCTTAGCACCCCTGACCCCGCTAATACCCTGGCCGCTACCATAACCAGGGCACCGGGGGTCGCCGGAACCTCGGGGCCGTGGTTTATGTGACTTTTTCATGGGGGGTGAATGCCGTAATCGCCACGCTTGGCATGCGGGTTGGCGATCGCAGTATCTCCACCGCACTCAAGGGACGCTGCTGCCCGTCCTCCGGTGGTCTTGGTCGTAGTTTAAGGACATACCCGGGTCCGGGTTTGCAAATTGCAGGCATCTTTCTCAGTCACTCTAATTACGCCTTCATTGGAGTAAAAGAAAGATCCCCGCAATTTCCAAACTTTGGTTTTCGCGGTAGGCCCCCGGGTCTAACAAGTTTGTGATATATTCAACGCAACGAGTGGCGATTCAATTTTAAACACGACCGAAGAAGGGAGAACTTTTAGATCTGACATCTCTTCCGCTCCGCATTATTTTTTACGGATAAAATTTCGCCGATTCTGGCCTGTTAACAATATTATTAGTTGACTTCGTCTAAAAAAAGGAATATTAGGTCTAGGTACCTACCTACTTACTTAAGAAATACTTTCAACGGAAAATACCTACCTATTTTAATTTAATTTATATTTTTTTAATGGCTTATTATCTGAATCCCTTCGTATTCTAATGTTTCTTGTAGCTTATTAATTATCATATTAACAGCAACGGCTTTAAGCAATATAGTACCCCATATTTACTTGAAAGTTCATTGTTTTCGAGATATTTGGCATTAAAGTGAACAATTAAAAAAAAACTGGTTTTGTAGCCATAACTTTCGGGTTCATTACTTAATTCGTTTAAAATTAAATTCCTAGACACGTTTTTCGAGACGCCCAAGACGAACTCAAATATGTAGATTTCGTATATGTAAGATTCTTCACAGCAATCTAGAATAGTTACGAAAAAAGAGTTTTTTTGACAATGTTTAAAAAAAAAACACAAATAAGTAGGTATTCATTTCCTTCAAAATCCGGTAGACGAAAATGAAGATAAACGATTGAAGAACCGAATGTCTTATAATTCTATCTGTAGTGCAAAAGAAGGAGATACCTACGATTCAAAACTTGACAATCGATGAGACAGCTCCGAACTACTGACAGACAGGCTGATATCGTCTGGCGAACTGGGGCCAAATTCGACACGTACAACTGTCAGATTTCGCATCCACGTCAAATCAACAGTTGATTTTATTGCATACTGAGTGTTGATTCCATCAACGGTGGATAATATCATTTGGTACAACCAAAACTCAACTCTAAACTAAGGGTGGTTCGGTTTGGTTTGCTTGTCACCCTAACTGTGGATTGTTAATGTCAAATTTTGACATTGTACGTATTCGAGAACTTATGATTTTTCCCAGATCAACGGGAGATCAACACGATACGTCAAACGTCGCTTGTCGAATAGGGGTCCTGGTAAGTAATCTGTGGCCCCCTTTAGATCCGTTTTCGACTTTTCTCCAAAACACTTCCCATAATAAAAGGGCGAAAGCGCCGCCAGTTGTTTTTTAGGGTTCCGTGCCTCAAAAGGAAAAAACGGAATCCTTATAGGATCACTCGTGCGTCTGTTTGTCCGTCTGTCACAGCCTATTTTCTCGGAAACTACTGGACCAATTAAGTTGAAATTTGGTACACTTATGTAAATTAGTGACCCAAAGACGAACATGTAATGTAAACATTGAATTTTAAACAATTTAAACATAGGGGCCACTTTTGGGGGGTAAATGAGAAAGATAAAAAATAAAGTTTTTCAAACTATAATATTGAAAGTGCTCATTTTGAGAATTTCAAATATATTTTTTCTATAATTTAAAAAACAATAGGTTAGAAGTTTATTAAGAAAATAGCCAATAAATTACCATCCCCCCTCCCCTTTTTTCCGCAACACAGTTTTCTGTGCTCTAAAATTTTTGCAACTACTGGGCCTAAAATTTTGAAAAAAATACACAAAATAGTTCTTTACCTATAGATGACAAAAAAAACTATTAGAAATGTCCAGTCAAGCGTGAGTCGGACTTAATGTACGGAACCCTTGGAACGCGAGTCCGACTCGCACTAGGCCGGTTTCTTTCGTAATACACGCATGTACGGACGAACCCTTCATTATGCGTGGTCTGACACGCTCTTGGCTGGTTTCATCATTCAGTATTTATATAGTAATAGGACCTTTCTAGACTTAAAAATCACATCAAATCACATTTTAACGATGTTAACGAGTACGTACAGTCAGCAGCAAAAGTTGCTAAATGGGCGAGTAGTTAAAAATTAAATTGACACGCTCTTATTCTCTTAACAATAAAGTCACGTTAAGACCATTTTGAACACCTGGCCCGCTTAGCAACTTCTGCTGCTGACTGAACTAGGGAATTTCCCCACCCTACCTACAAGATCCTGTTTACCTATATCGATTGTTTCCTGAAAATTGTTACCTAATTTATAATTCCTTTCATGCTGGTTTAATTACCTATTGTTAGACAGTTTATTATTTCTTGGTTAGACATGACATGGCTAGATTGGCTAGCTAGCAATAGCAACTAACCTAAAAGTTTAGCACTAGCACTCGCAAAATTAAATATGTACGACTCTTTTGTTTTTTATTTGTCGTAAACTGTGCGAATAATAGTAATTAAGAAAATTACATCTAACAGTTGGACTAAACAACTAGCACATGTGTAGTAGATAGGACATCTATCTACCTACTTCTTTGTGTATCAATCATCTAAGATTAAGTTATCTATCTCTATTTTAGATGGATTTCCACCTAATTAAATTTAGATACATTTTACCAAATACAGATAAAGCACAAATTGAAAAAAGCTTAGGTAAGTAAGTAATGTTAATTTATTTCACTCCCAGTAAATTTCGCTAGAAACCTACGTAACATTACGGCAGCCGGCAACATCACGTGTCTCTTGAGCTATAAATACATTTCCACTATTATCGGATTTAACAAACTGTGGCACAAATAATTACTCTTATGATGTACATATGCGATTTTAATAAAAAAATATAATGTTAAGGGCACTTACCTCCTTTAGTGGGCGTTCTGTGGGAGGAATGCTGAGCACGGTAACCTTTGATCATTTCATAGTCTCCAGAGTCACGCCTTAGGGGGAACTGGAGTTCCAAAATGTGGTCACAGGGTTGCATCAGTTTCAGGATACCAGACACTTTCTTCTTCTTCTCTTCGACGGGAACTCTTGATTTCATGTCTTCTACTAATTTGTCTTCAACTACCTGACAGGCCCTATGGAAGAAATACTCCACCATGTCAAAGAACCTCGGATTTGCACTTGTAGGAACATCCTTAAGCCTCTCAGGTATTTCATGGCTGGCGTAAGTTCGGCAGCAGAGAACGTTCGCAGCGGCAGGCACGATTCTGACCATGTTGGCTGCTTCATTTTTTAAAGGCGGAGCTACGGATTTAGCAATATTTTTAAGGTGTAACATTTTGACTGATTTTATTAAGTACTAAAGTCGGGTTAGGTCGCCTTTTAAAATGTTAAAATACACAAAAATATGGTGTGATGTTACTTGTTACAGTGACGACCCGCCCCGACGGATTCGACCACTGAATTGAATGAACTTAGTCGCAGACGATAAAAAAACAAGGACTTGCCGGCTGCCGCAGGTAGTGAAGACATAGACTTAATAATATATAAAGACGGAGCCTCAGCGAGCTGTCACTGTTGCCACTTTTGTTTAGTGTACGATTAACAATGTGGCCCACGTTGCTGTAGCCATGTCGATAAAGTCATATCGATAAACTATCGACATTTCTTGCAATTTTAATTTGACTTCAAAGGCTTAACGATACATAAAATGACCAAAAACGCTTTTATTCTTTATTGTGGTTATCAGATCACAATTTTATAGTCACGCCCCAGCAGGGAACCAAGGGAAAGTTCCGATATTTAATTAAAATACATAAATACCTCCTAAAATAGGTGTTCCGCAATAATTGAATTATATTATAATATATTCATTATCTATTAGCATTTCAATTATGTTTATGTTTAACGAAGATATTGAAGCTTCAATTAATCGCTATTTCGTTCCGCTGTGTAGCGTTTATCGATATATAACATGATTAATATCGACTTTTCACATCCCTAAAAGAGCACACATATACGCTTTTACGCACACATACACAGCCTGGGCGCATCAAGAAAGGCAACACTTGATTTGAAGTCCACCTTGTCAACAGTATGGTTGTCCTTTTTTGACAAACGGCATTTTAAAAGAGCGAGGAGAGAGAAATGATACTAGTTGCTGCGTCGTGAAAGAGAACAGAAAAGGTTGGGCCCTTGAGTGAAGAGCTTTGATGCGGATTTTTTGTCTCGCTTCAAATAACGATCGAAAAAGCGACGAGACGCGTTGGACGTTGCGTAAGCATACGTAGTAGTGAAAAAATAAAAATACTTACATGTTGAAAAAACAACGCTTTATAGCTTATATGAAATAAACTTGATGAATATATAAAACATGGCCTCAATAATATGTCATTATAAATCTAAATTAATAATTGAAAATTTAATCAGTCCATTAACCATAAGGCCCCATTCGCACGACAGCTTAAAAAGCGTTGCGTTAAAACCCGACGTTGGCGCTTTTTTACCGTTTCCAATATTTGTGTTCATATGAACGCTTAAAAATCACTTGTAAGTCGTACTGCCACGTACGCATCTCAGCAAAGCCATACTTTATTTGCTTTTACGATGTATTATTTGAATATAGCTTGAATATTTCAGGAATTTGTAAGCATAAGTTGACATTTTTAAGGTGAAACTAATAATAATCTTGACGATTGACACCAAAAATTGACAGTTGACAGCCAACTGACAGCAGCGCCGGCGCTTTTTTAACGCTTGTGAGAACAGATACACGGAGTTCCGTATGCTCTATTCAATTTGACGCCAACGCTCAACGCCGAAAATCGAACAGTGCTCGATAAAAAAGCGCCGCGCTTAAAAACCGCCTTCGTGTGAATACATAAATACATGGTTATCCATTTGCGTCATTCAAACGCTTTTTTAACGCGCGTTGAAAAAGCTGCCGTGCGAACGGGGCCTAACATAATAAAAATATTGATGCGCTAACGCGTAAATAAAAGTACATTTCGGACCGCTTCGTCAAGGTGCCCGCGTAATTTGCTACATATTTGCATCCCTTGTTAATTAACGGCAACCGTATAAGTTCATCTCTTTCACATACACTCTGACGTTTAATTGATAAAAAAAGTTATACTATATCAGTTATACTTGTTTATTTTGTTGTGACGTTTGAGTGAATCGTATCATTAAAGAATTTCTCAAAATAACTTAGAAATTAAAGTTCATACATGTATTCTACGCATTTGGCCAAAATTAGACAAACAAATGACTTGTCTGTTTAAACAAAGAGATCGCGCAACGCGCAAAAGATTTACTGTCTTGTGCTGTCTGTACGATTCAACCAAAATAAAACTACTTACTTGAAATGATTTAATGTGAGAAAATAGTTAAATTTTATTATTGTGCTAATCTAAATATTGTGTTATCTTACTTATCTTTTACTTGTTTTAGTTAACATCGTCGGAACACAGCAGGATGGTGTCTGGAGACGAAAACAACTATGACTTAATTGAGCATCTACCGGATGAAATTATAATATTAATCTTTAAAAACCTTCCACTGGAATCAATACTGACCTGTGAGAATGTATGCAAGCGTTGGAGAAAATTGTCTCGAGATGCATCGTTGTGGAGACATATTGTCATTGTTTATTCAGGGAAGCCTGGCCAAAGTGAAGTAAGTGAGCGCAATCTGGAAATCATATCAACCCACGGCAAGTATATATATTGCTTAAAATTGCAGTATGTATACAGCTATGCCACTATAAAATCCATTACAGCTAACTGTGACTATATTACTTCACTGGAATTAGTGATGTGCCGAGTTACAAAAGAATTTGAAGAGGATATTTTGAGATGGCCAAATCTTAAAAAACTAAATTTAAGGAATTCTTTACTGATGACCAGCAAGGATGACTTGATAGTGAAATATGATTACTTTAAGGAGTTAAATTATTTAGCCCTATCAGACTTTGGATTAAACCCATTTAATTGTGATACTTTATTGAATTGTGATCATTTAAGTCATATATTGATAGAGAAAATTAAAGATATGGATGTAGATTATATAAAAAAGTTAATAATATCCAAACAAAATATGCTGGTCACATTTCACATATATGGAGGTGACGCAGTGGATGATAAATGCCTCGCCCTGCTGGCACAGTGTCCAGCTCTCAAGGACCTGGCAATAATAAGATGTGAGAACCTTACCGATGTTGGTTTGTTAGCACTTTCCAACCTGAGGACAATACAACATTTACAAATATGGAATAACACTAACTTTACTGAATTAGCACTACTGAAAACATTGGGCAGCAACATTTTCATAAAGCTGGAAAGTCTTAGTCTTTCTAGGATAAAAAATATTACACCAGTAATAGTGGATATCATTTCGGAATATTATAAAAATCTTAAATTTCTGGCTTTGTACCAATGTCCACATATTGTAATGACTGATTATGAAAAGCAGCTAAAATCAAAATTTAGAAATATAGATGTGGTCCTATATTGACAAAAGCATACTATTGTAAGATATACTGTTTTTATGTAGGTTTTTTAGTGTTCCGTACAAAACTTTGTTCACGGAACACTTAACTTAATAATAGGGAGTGTGCATGAACTATAGGGGGCAGCATTGGAGATAATCCACATCTCATATCAGTTATGTATTTTTCCTGTTTTGTATTTTTTTTTTCAAATCTAATCTTTATCATGCAGCGGGGCGGTAGCACAGACCGTCGCGCGAGTATCACGCTCTCGTCCTGCTTGCACTGTATGGGATAAAGGTGCATGGTTGACTGTAGTTTGTAGAGCCAAGCACCGCTACTGCCCTGCTGTAGTGACCAGTGATCGGTCAAATCATCGCAAAACCATCAAAAACCATTTATATCTCAATATAGGACAAGATTTATTAAACTCATATTATGTAGTATCTTTATAAAATTTCCAGATTATAAGTACTCAAAAATTGCAGTTCAAATTGTAAAAAAAATTGTATCATGTTCCATACTATATTTATTTTTATGATAAATTGATCGAACTCTGGTAGTGACAAAGCCTTTAGTGTCACTGTATTGTTGGACACAGCAAACCTACATTCAAACTGGATGTTCCATCTAGGTAACTGATATAGTGCAAAACATTACCATAAAGGACATCATGCTGGAATTGCAGTTTTAGCTATTTTAAAAAGAACACCTGAAGAAAGAGATGCATAATGAGTGAGATGTCGTTCAAGATCATAATATTATTACACCTCAGCAGTATGGCCTAGTCGGAACATCCAATTATATTGTAAGATCTGTCATTGGGTAGTCTGTGCGGAAAGAGAAGAGTCGAGTTCCACGACTCTTAATTCTCTTTCCGAACAGACTCTAGATCATGTAGGTATGTCTCATATTGATACCTACAAACAAACACGAAAATAAATAGCAGCAGCCAACTTTTAAGCTTTTATATTGTTTGTTATTGTGGCTGTCACTTTCTTGCAGTCTGTAAAAACGTAATGTGGTTTAATCATCATAGCCTTTTTCTCATCTGACACATAGTTTTAAAAGAACTGAAATTGTGTTTCAAAAAATAAGTAGCTACAGTCGTAAGCATCTGCTGTTGTTATACCTATCTAGGAGATTTATATATATATTATATAATTAATAAAATAATTTAACTAAACTAATTATTTTTTTTGCTGTAATGGAACAGTAGTAAAGAGAAAGCATGGCATTCAAATTCATTTAGTATAATTACCTTAATTTATAATGGCATTTTCATAAATCAATGGGATATGGTAGAGTCGACTACAAAGAGATGTAAGTATCCACTTTTTCACCTAACTGCTTTGTAATAAAGTGAAAAAAATAATGGATACTTACATCTCTTTGTAGTTGACTGTACAATGTACATACAATGTAGAAGACAGTTTGTAATGCGGAATATTTTCAACAATTTTGCAACCACCCTTGGTTCCAAAGAAGTTTTCGTATATATGTCACTAAGGGCCACTTGTTCCACTCACTAACCCGGGGGTTAACCAGTTAAACCTGGAGTTACCATGGTTACCAGTACAATTTGACACTGGATTAACGGTTTAACCGGTTAACCCCGGGTTAGTGGGATGGTGCAAGTGGCGCTTAAACATGAATTACAATAGTGGTATTTATTCATATCTAATTAAAAGTAAATATATACAGGGTGTTTGGTACATCGTTTTCCAAATTAAAACGGCAGATAGCTTGAGTCATTTGCTATCTTCTCAGGCCTAGAAAAACAAAATTGGCCATGGTTTTTTTTACTACTACGCAAGTAAAAATTTGAAATTTACGAAAAACTGTCATAGAAGTGAACATTTTTTTTTGCACCAAATTAAAAATGTATAGGCCTGAGAAGATAGCAAATGACTCAACCTATCTGCCGTTTTAATTTGGCAAACGATGTACCAAACACCCTGTATAATATTGAAGTATCCTCAACTGTTTGTAATTCAATTGAAGTTAAAAAGTATAAATGCAATTATCGCACGGCTCATGTAAGTACGTATGCAAATAGCATTAGAAAACCAAAGAAGCCTCAGTTCTATAAAATTGAAAATGTTTTTCTTAAATATGTATAATCTTCAATTATTTTTAAAATGTAAAAAAAGAACTCAACTTAAGGCAATGGGTATGTTTGGTCATTTATAAAATATCAGGAGCTGTTTTTTAACATTACTTTGCCCAATAGGTTTATTAGGTAACTGTGCTATTTCTAACTGTCAATTGTTACACAAGTTCGCAATCAGATAAAATTATTTACATAAATATTGAAATATTTACAGTAGACAGACAGTTTCATGCTAGGCACATGTTTGATACAAATATGCAACATTTACAATGACATTAATTCTCGTAACTGCTGTTGTAACTAGGTTATATATAACTAAGTAGTATTTAAATCAATTAGGATTTAATAATAGAATTCAACAAATTAGAATTGTGATGACTTATAGTTGGGCCGACAGAAATTGTCTACGAGTTTTAGTTTATTTTACTACCTTAAATACCTACTTACCTGCAATAAATGTTATGGGGTCTACAGATAAAACGATCTACCACTAATTATCACTACTGATATTTGTTGTCTACTTTTTGCTTGTAGTTCATGTCCAACATAACAGTGATTAGATAGTTAGGTCTATATACCCCATGTGCAGCATTGATAATAAATCAAATATATGGGCCTACATCACAACATTTTATGTTTTCTTGAAAACATATCACAGCAACCCTATTCATTTGGTACCTATGTTTTAGTTAGATATTCCATTTGATTTTTATACCAAAGACAAACCTTTTGTCCTAATAAAATAACACAAAAACATTTTTAAAATGTTATATCTACTTAAAATCCTTAGAATATAAATATAGGTAATAAAGATGCTGGTTTAGTTTCTTACCATAAGGTTTGCTTGTCATGGCCAGAGACTACTAAATATTCAAGACCCTTCATACATCACCGCGTTGCTCGCGTGCCTCAATAATGTAGGTGGCGCTAGTTACATTTTCTATTTTAGCATAATAATATTTGGCCCCGCCTTCAATGCCTAAGATTCTCGATAGGGGTTGTCAGTCTCCTTTATTTACTAGACTCTGCCATAACCTTAAGAACCCGTTGCTAAGATACACAAGATTGATAAGGATAACTAAAATGCATTATTTAATGAAATATTTTTATGTCAGGCGCCTGTTTCTCAAAAGTTTTTAACTTTTAATGCAAGCGGAGGTCACTTTTTGACAGCTTTTGTTAGAAAGTGACTTCCACTTGTATTACAAGTTACAAGCTTTTGAGAAACGGGTCCCTGTGCCCTGTTTATCAAATGCCTGTAACTTGTAATACAAGTGGAAGTCCCTTTCTAACAAAAGCTGTCAAAAAGGGACTTCCACTTATATTACAAGTTACAAGCTTTTGATAAACAGGGCACTGATCTACTTAATTAATGACGCTATAGGGGATGGAGACAAGCAAATCCAAAAATGAAGCTTACATTACATAATCGTTCGGAAGAAAATAAAACTATTAATAATTACCTTAATTTAAGGTAGGTACCTACTTGTTCAATTTAAAAAAAACTTGTACGTACACTGCTTATTTTTGGTTTCACTAAGGAACAATAATTCGACGCGTACAAGATAACTAGTGCTAACTCGAAACAGACTGACGGAGCCAACATTTACCCTTTAATTTTTTTTTAATTCAAATATATGTAACGTTTCGCAGTATATTGGTGATGTCACGGAAAGAGTTGCCAATAACAAAAAAAATATTTTATGTTGCATTGTTTCTTGTACAACAATCTGCAAACAGGTGGAGCGTCTAAATTGCATAAATACTTGCATATATTTTTTTTAAATCGGTATGGTCTCCGTGGGCTAGTTTAAGAGTAGCTTTAGATTCGAGGGAAAATAGCATCCTTCTATATTAGAGGCCATTTTCGTTCACAGCAAGGAGAAAATTGATAGCAAAGTTTCATTGGTTGTATAAGGGTGGTATTCCACTTGTCAAATGTGCATTGCGTCTCACTTTTCACTAAGCAAAATGTGAGACGCAAATACCACCTTAAGATGTGTAAAGTCTAAGAACAAACCGTGCCCTAAGTTTGACGGCCGAAGATGAGGCCATTGTACGGCGCTATATATTCGGTGGTACTAAATCTTATGAAAACCATAGTTACTCTATAATGTACGCGGCTGAAAAGTTCATCTACATCAGTAGTAAAGCTAGGAGCGCGAATTGGTCTTAGATCTTTATACATGCTATACAATAAATGAATCTTTGGTTCACAGTGATGCAAATGATTTTTACAAATGAATGCCGAGGGAAAAAAAGAGTTCGAAATTTACTTAGAATTATAATAAATAGACATAATGTTTACGGAACGGTCGACTTTTCTTGTTAAACACGCATCTGAGAAAGTCTATAAATAATATGCTCCAAAACATACCATCGATCCACACATAGTACAACCCGCCTAAGAGAACTACGGAGGGATCACTCGAAATGTGCGTTTTAAGCGGGAAAGCGTAATATTAAAACAAGTCGTGACCAATAATTCGACCGGCTCCCGTGGGAACCGGTCGAAATCGGAAATTATGAGAGTCACAGTATTAAGGAGGTTTTACTATATTTCGCCGAAGAGGAACCTTACAAAATTACAGTTTTAAGAACGAACCGCGGCGAAGCGCCAAAAGAAAAGTCGATCGGCCCCCGGGCGGGAGCATGAGTCGCACGGACGGGGGGCGGGCGCGCTCATCGCTTGCGGCCGCGCATGAACTGCAGCGCCTTGGCCATGAGCGGCGCCTTCTTGGGCTTGAGCTGTGCGCCCGCCGGCAGCACGGGCGCCGGGCCGGCGCGCGCGCCGCCGCGCAGCACGTTGGGCGCGGCCGCCAGCGCCGCCACGCGCGCCGCCGGGCTCGCCGACGCCGCGAACGCCGTGCCGTGCTGCGCCTGCACACCACACACGCACAATGTTACCTATATTACAGAACTGCCGGACTAAATATGCGCGGACCGGATGCCCGCGAGCGTAGTCTGAAGCCCGGGGCATATCTTTTTTAAACAGCTTTAAAACAAGAAAAACCCTAGGTAGGAGATGCCGTAGGTATGCCGTTACGTTAAGAGTACTACGTTAGAAATCATTATTATCCATTTGTTGTAAAAAAAATGGTTTAAGCACAATTTTGATTGAGCTTAAATTGTTCCTAATATTATTTTCAATTCTACTTAACGATAACTTTTATTGTTTACCAGTTTCATTAATAAAACCCAAACGGATGGAACAAACCTCGTTCCGTTCAAATTAGAAATATCCAAGTAATAATTTAAAAAACATTAGCAGCAAACAATTTCTTTTTATTACGCTTAATCTGTAAAAGCAATATTTATTAAAGTAGGCTTAGCACGGGAGCAACAGCGCCCGCGAGTTAAGAAGTTTATCTATTACTTTATAAGCAAAACACATATATTAGATTTCAAATATACCTGTTTCCTAGCAATATTGCGCGGCGGTTTCACTACGGAATCCACGTACGCCATCTTAGTTTGCTTGATGGGCGCCTTCTTGGCTTCTTGAGTCATTCTGATATTGGCGGTTAGAGACTTGAGTTTATCTTCCTGCTCCTCTTGACATCTCTGTAAAGCAAATTGGACGTCAGTTAACACTTTAACCATTTGACATTCCTTTCTAGTCATTCGATTTCGAACCGTAATTCTTACAATAGAGATGCGTTTTTGTTTTAAGTATGATGGCAAGTATGTTGCCGCTACGGACTAAAAACTTAAAATATCTTTGTTTATGCAATTATTCCAAAAAGAGACATGAGTATACTATTTTGCATTCTACTCTTATTTGCCAGACTAGTATTACTTTCGCCTAACAGCGACATCTTCTTCAGCTCTCAAATTCAGGTACGATTTTTTTAGGCCTTAGACATTTTCTGGCGAGTGTGCATTGGATAGGACCAAATGGCGGGAAAGAAAGAGGAGGCCTATGCCCAGCAGTGGGACACTTATAGCTATTAAAAAAGCTTTCCTACTAATAATAATGCTTTGGTAACATCTAGGTAACATGGATGACGACTGATAGGGCTGTAGTTCATTTTATGGAGTTCCCGAATGTGAAGCCGAAATGTCGGTAAGCCACGAGCCAGATGTTGGACGACATTAAAAGACGACAGGGCCGACCTGGCATGGAACCGCCGGATTCGGAACAACATGGAAATGCATGAAAGCAAGAACAATTTCAAGTTGTATCAATTGTATCATACAGACCATGTACATCTCTCTCCACGCTTCCATCTCTTGTCTTTTCTTGTTACGGAAGTGTTTCTCGCAGAAAGCCTTCCACAAATGGTCGGTGTCCTCGGTGAGGTAGGGGTTGTGGTACTCCAGCATGAACAGCTGCTGCGGTGTGGCTTTGTCGACGATGGGCTTCAGTATCTCGTATGGCACGCCTCCGGTGAACTCGAGTGCTGGGAACACACGATAAAAAATTGACAGATGACAACATTGACAACCAAAACTCGCTAATTACTAACATAAGTTCAGAGCCACAGTGTACTTTCGGCAGAGTATGCTGACTTTCACCTCCTAACCCCAACCAATATTGTACCATGTTCTTAAAAATAAACTATTGATTGCCCAGTTATTTTCGCACCCTCGCGAGGACGTCATTGTCGATCAGGTGATGCAATACCTATATAATTAATTAAATAATTGTTTTCAAGTTTTTACGAATCATTCGTCAACTGAGAAGTACTCACCATCTATGTGCTCTTGGAGGACATGGACACAGAGCTCGTAAAGTGTGGGAATTTTTCCTATAACTTTGTTTCCGGAGTACACTTTAGTTCTGTAAACAAACATAACGGTTAAGACGCAAAAGTATATTGACTACATGGTTTTGAAGACATATCAATTCCGCGCTTTCCTCCGTCACCATATTGAAGAATACTCTTGTGTCAGTCAGAATAGGAGACATGTGCCATGATTAAGCACAGCTACGGGGGTGGCTATTAGAGACGAGAAAAAAGAACCGGCCAAGTGCGAGTCAGACTCGCGTTTCTATTACGGTTCCGTACTTAAGTCCGACTCACGCTTGACTGCACATTTCTAATAGGTTTCCTGTCATCTAGGTAAAGAACTATTTTGTGTATATTTTCAAAATTTTAGACCCAGTAGTTTCGGAGATAAAGGAGGGAGGGGGGTCATGGTCAGTTTTTGGCTTTTTTTGTATGTATTTTAATATTATAAAAAATATGTCCATCTTTGGGTCACTATTTCACATATGTGTACCAAATTTCAACTTAATTGGTCCAGTAGTTTCCGAGAAAATGTGCTGTGACAGACGGACAGACAGACAGACGCACGAGTGATCCTATAAGGGTTCCGTTTTTTTCTGTTGAGGTACGGAACCCTAAAAACTAAAAACCAAAGCAGATGGCGCTCCTGATCCTGAGGCGTTGTTGCACTAAAATGTTAATCAATGCATTCAATGCCCAAAAAACGAACAAGAGATTTCAGACAACCTGAAAAAGGTACATTTCGGTCAGTGATTTGATTTAAAAATCTATGCACTAAATAATCACCTTTGGTTCTTTGAAGATATGACTTGGCTCATGGCGTGTTCGTCGGTGAAGTGCGGCATGAGGCGGGGGGGCGGGCGCGGCCGGTAGTTGGGCGAGATCTCGGGCAGCGCGGAGATCTCCAGCGCCGGCAGCGGCGCTAGCTTCGCGCTCGGCGCGAGCAACGCCGCTGGGCTTAGCTGTCGAAACACGGATTTAACGTGAAACTTATGAAATTTAAATACAAATTTAGCTGGTCCGCTTGCTATAGAAGTTTGTAAGCAGGTGGGCCAACTAAATCTTCAGCTGACTGTTCATCATCCTCTTAGCGTTGTTACGCCTCGCTCAGGCCGTCTGGGGATTGCGTGCAAGAGGGTATTTTCCTACTAGTCAAATCAGTTACTTTTTTTAGAACAATCAAAACGATTTGCTAATATGGAATTTATATGAAACATTACATCGTGACCTCACGGTCAACTCGCATACTTTTTATATTTCTATCCGATTTATTAAAAAGAACTTGTGTTTAAAAATAACTCCAATTTGTGTTTATCTAATAATTCTCTGGTGCTTTATTTATTTGGTGCTGTAAAATAATTTATTTTAAATACAGTATAATACCCTATTATTATTTATTAGTACCTACTTAGTAGTAGTTGATGATGTGTAGTAATTGTTTAGTAAGCCAGAATGATAGCAAGACATTTATTTTTTTCTCGAATTCAACCTTACCCCGATTTTTTTATTTGTAGTTATGCTAATAAAATATTTAAACTAAATTAACTGTATGAGTTAGGGCCCCCCCACATCTGGCGTCTTTCGAGCGTCGGCGTCTACAATTCTATGGCCGCTGCTCGACGCAACGTCGACGCAACAGCGACGTCATTTTCCATAGCGCTGACCAGACGCCGACGCTCGAAAGACGCTGGATGAGGGAGGGGGGGGCGGCTTAAGTTAAAACGCGTACTTACATCATTATTGAATGTGTTGGGTGAAGACATTTCTTTTAAAGAAACTGATTTCTTTTTTGGCTTCACAGGACTAGCCATGCCCAGGGCTTCAGCAAAACTGGCACCTTTAAATTTAATAACAGTTTTTAAGATAGAAAGATAAATTATATTAACAAATTTTCGGAACTAAATATTTATAATGGTTGATGAAACTGTCCATAACTAATATCTAATACTAATGAGTAATGAATAGAAGAAAATAATAATATCTAAGAAAAATCAGTTCCTCAAGTTTGACAGCTGAAGTAGATAATGCTGAATGGCCCCACACATCATGTGATAACTCGGGTATAAAGTTAAAAGTTGATATTTGACATTACACTTCTTCCACTATCAATAAATCTGACAATATTAAAACAATGGGATAAATGTTCCAATGTGTAGGCCAAGGTACAATATAGGGCACTAAATGATATAATCTTATAAAAAAAATTGATTACCTGATCCACAATCAATACCATCATCACTATCCACAATATTGTTTGTTTGTGGTTTTGTCTTTGGTACAGCCACTTTACTGCTTGACTTCTCACTTTTGTGAGATGAAGAGGAACTTGAATTATGTTTAGACTTTTTCTCACTACTCCTGTCATCAACCTTGTTTTTATCTTTGCTGTCATTCTTGGATTTACTCTCATGTGATGACTTTTTCTCACTCTTATGGCTATGACTTGATTTTTCTTTAGAAGAACTACTCCTATCTTTACTTTTTTCAGTGCTAGACAAACTATGCTTTTCCTTAGAACTACTACTACTTTCTCTTGACTTGTGTTTTTGCATTTCTTTATCAGAAGAACTCTTTCTTGAGTTATGTTTTTCTTTGTCTGATTTATGAGACTGGCTGGAGTGTTTTTCAGATTTATTTTCACGCTTCTCATTCTTGTCATGTTTTTCTTTACTTCTATCAGACTTCTCTTTTTGTGAGCTGGACTTGTGGCTTTCAGAGGAACTTCTTTGTTTTTCAGAAGAATGACTATGCTTTTCAGAAGAACTCCTATGTTTTTCAGAGGAAGTCTTATGTTTACTAGACGAATTGCTGTCTTCTCTTTTCTTATCTTTTTCAGCACTATGATCAGATTTGTGTTTCTTCTCTGAACTACTTTCCTTGTCCATGGATTTAGTATGTTTATGTGAGCTCTGAGCCTTCTCACTAGACGAGGTTTTGCTAGATGGATTTCTTGAGTCCGAACTATGACTTTTAGAATGTCTCTCATTATCAGATAACTTTTTTGATGAGGATGTTTCTTTTTTAGGTTCCACATTATGGTTGTGCAAAGAATGATTTGTTGATGCAGATCTGTGGTTTTCAGAAGGTTCTATTTTTATTTTTTGATTAGTATTCCTATGATTTCTATCATCGCTTGAGGAATCAGACATCTCACTCTCACTGTCTGAGCTCTGTGAATCTTCCGAGTCATGATGATCATCACTTTCCGATGGTTCCTGCTTGACTTTAACTGGTCTTTTCTGGCTATTACTCTCACTGGAGCTTGAATATTTGGACTTTTTAGTGCTATAATCTTCTTCCTACAAGATTACAAAACATGAACTAAAATAAAAAGCTGTTTAGGATTGGAATCACATAAATAATTAAAAAAGAAACTGTTGATGCATTGAAAAATGATGCATAGTTTTTAGTACATACTTTACAAAGATTCTTATTACCCTCTCTGTTGTCTGCGAGCAAAAACATTATAGACTGTTGTTATAATGTACAGTCAACGGTAAAAATATGGGTGTACAAATCATTTCAAAAATATGTCCCATAACTCTTATGTCAGTGAATTAAGAACTATGGGACATATTTTTGAGTAAGTTGTCTACACCCATATTTTTACCGTTGACTGTACAATAGACAATTGTACACAATTGGCATCCTTATTTATGGTAGACAAATGCAATATTATGTTCAACTTATGTTGTATAGTGTGCTTATGCAAATAAACTTGTTTCCTTGCACTCTGTCCTATTTATACCTTTTTTGTAATACATGATGGACATTCTACAAAATGTTTAGCACAATAGTAATCTTTAACAATTTGCAAAATGCTTTAAATGTGAGGGCCTACATACATCATTAATACAAGTTAATTAGGCAATAAGGCTCTGGTAAAATGTAATAAGAAATAATGCTAACCTCACTGCTGTGATATTTCCTCTTGGTTCCACTTGTATTTCCATTTATCTGGGATCCGTCAGATTTATATGATCTTTCCGAGTCATCATTGTGCCTACTTCTAGACCGACTAGCACTGTCATCAGAATCTTTTCCATTTCCATGCCCATTGTAGTTAGTGGCTGATACAGGATAATTAAGCTCATTATTAAAATAATTTTCACACACACAAAGTGTATTTAACATCAGGCTGCACACATAACAATATTGACAACTAAATTTAAATAGTTACTATGAAAATATATACTATCTAAAATAGAAAAATAAACACAAGCATGCAGCTAGGATCTTGAGAGCTCACTGTCATTGTTTTGATCGGCTTCCTGGTCGCTTTCCTCAGATGCGACCATACATTTCCATTTGTTGACGAGAGCTCGCGCGGCCTGGCCCACAGTGCCCGGATCCTTGCGTAGCGCGTTCACGGTGCGACCCACGCCCGTCTCCTGCAGGTGCTGCACCGTCACTCCCAGCCCGAACAGTTTGTCGATCGACTTCAGAACCTGAACAATCAAAAACTCACCCTAAGCTACGTGTCCAACTGCCATATTACGTACTTAATCTCGCGATACAGGAATAACATTGTTAAATGGTTCAATGCTTGCCCTTTTTACGTCGGTATAGGTCATATTAGTTAAAACCGACGTAAGTGAAAATATAACTACGCAGTATGAAGACTGGGATTTTCCTTATTTTTCAAAAAAATAGGAAAGGATAGCCTGTAAACGCATACTCAGTTGCCACTCACTTTCTGCTCATCGTTTGGATATTTTTCTATGGCATGTTGATAATGTTTTACTAAATCGAGTACAGATGCCATAGCGTAATATAAGAAATAATTAGTCAACAATAGTGTTGATTTTTATCAATACAAAATGAACGACAGCTGGTAAAAGGACACCATTTTTGTCACACACACATGAACGTTAAATGAAATGAATTGTCAAGCCGACTGACGTCGCTGACGTCGGAGGACAATAGACAAGACCTTTAATTTTTTTACATTAATTAATGTGGTTTCGGATTCTAGTATTATGGCCGGGATACACGAAGCGAGATTTTTTTTTTGAAAATCGCTATTATATAAAGCACAGCATATATATATTATTATACTACTCTTTGATTCGAAATCGACTTCATAACGCGAGCGTTCGCGGCTTCGCGCCGCGATTCGCGCACGAGTGTGGACCGGACTCATCCGGCCATAAATAATCTGTTCTATTAGATGTTTTTTTGTTTGTTTCATGCCCTGGATACGAGACTTTTAAGATGTTCTGAAGAAATAAAGTGTAGCCATAATAAAAAAAAAGTTTAACGTTTAGTTATATAGATGGCGATATTTTTTTTTTCAAATAAAGGAAACGTCCAACGTTTATGGAATAGTACAGTCATTATATCCAAAAAACCGACCCTACCCGTGAATAATTAGTTCTTGGATTTTTTTTTCGTAGGTCCCTCGGGGGGGTCACTGGGAGTGTAAATTCAAAAAGTAGGCTGAATCAGGCTCCTGCGTATATTCGAAAAATGGTTTTTTTTTCCAAAAAAACGGTTTTTCTTCAATAACTCGGCCATTTTTGATTTTACAGTAAAACCGTAAGGACAAAAAGTATAGGAAATTTGATTCTCTACAAGTTAGTCCAGTCATTATATCCAAAAAACCGTCCCTTCCCGTGAATAATCAGTTCTTGGATTTTTTTTCGTACGTCCCTCGGGGGAATCACTGGGAGTGTAAATTCAAAAAGTAGACTGAATCAGGGTCCTGTGTATATTCGAAAAACGGTTTTTCTTGAATAACTCGGTCATTTTTGATTTTACAGTAAAACCGTGAGGACAAAAATTTTAGAAAATTTGATTCTCTACAAGTTTAGTCCTCACAATTTTTCTTCTAGGATCGATAGTTTGGAAATAAAATTTGAAAAAAGCGACAAATTTAAAATATTTTCAACATCTCGTTTATTTTCAACTTTACGACATAAATGAAGAGGACTAAACTTGTAGAGAATCAAATTATGAACAATTTTGGTTCCCACCTTTTTTCCCCCAAAATCGATATTTTAGAAATTAAACCTGAAAAACGCGACAAATTCGAAATATTATCATTATCTCCTATGTTCCACGCTTTACGGCATAAATGAAGGGAAACAAACTTGTAGGGGATCAAATTTTCAAAATTTTTGTCCTCATGGTTTTACTGTAAAATCAAAAACGACCGAGTTATTCAAGAAAAACCGTTTTTCTAATATACACAGGACCCTGATTCAGTCTACTTTTTGAATTTACACTCCCAGTGATTCCCCCGAGGGACGTACGAAAAAAAAATCCAAGAACTGATTATTCACGGGAAGGGTCGGTTTTTTGGATATAATGACTGGACTAACTTGTAGAGAATCAAATTTCCTACAATTTTTGTCCTTACGGTTTTACTGTAAAATCAAAAATGGCCGAGTTATTGAAGAAAAACCGTTTTTTTTGGAAAAAAACCATTTTTCGAATATACGCAGGAGCCTGATTCAGCCTACTTTTTGAATTTACACTCCCAGTGACCCCCCCGAGGGACCTACGAAAAAAAAATCCAAGAACTAATTATTCACGGGTCAAAATCTATAATGACTGTACTAGAAGGTAGAGATTACTTCTACACTCCATACAACGTTGTCTTATCTCTTTCCTCTCTTCGCTATTTTAAAAATGCCATTTGTCAAAAACGGACAACTATGGGAGTGGGACAACCATACAAGACGACCAACTTCAAATCAAAGTGTCGCCATCGCCATTTTGGTGGTTTCGGTGATTTCGGTGGTTTCGGTTGGTTAGAGATACCTTCCAAGCGAGCTGAGGGCCTACCGCGAACCACTGTCGACGTGTTGCCTCCCTGTCACACTTACGTACGAATTTACAAGTGCGACAGAAAGGCAACACGTCGAACGTGGTTCGCGGTAGGCCCTCTGTCACTGGGACCACTTTTGTTCAGTGTACGATTTAGTGTAGTAAACGAAGCAAGTTGTTGTATGGAGACCCATGCATTAATTTCTCAGTCGATGAAATTTTGCTTGGTTATTGTATAGTATGAGCCGAAACTAACATATAAATATCCAAAAAAAAACCACTCCTAAGTTAGGTATTTATACGTAAAAATACAAATCTGTTTATATATTGAACCGAGTAATTCCTCCTTCCAAAATTATTTTACCAAATAAGTTATTTGTATCAGTATGTGATACTAGAAAAAAATCTAAAACTTTTGTCAAACACGAGAATATTTTTTTTACGATAATTCCTTTTTTGGCGCTCATTTTCATCGGAAAATTGCTCTGCCATTTTTTCCTTCTTATATGATCTTAGAATATAATTTGGCGTAGTGGGTAAGAAAATCAAAAAAAAAATGCATACCCAAGTTTATGTATTTTAGAACTATAAAAAACTGAGAGTGGAAAATTTCTCAACCTGATTTCAATTTAAATATATACTAAGTAGTCACGTATATACTTAAATCCAAAATATCCAAAAGAACTGTCATCCCTTGTACACCCCGCTCCCTATACACTGCTCCCGATATGTTTAGTTTTGAATACGCTCGTTATTTTTTTGGATGTTTTTATAGTTGAATGGAAAGAAAACTGTGAACTTAATTCAATAAATAAAATGGATAGAGAAATTTTCCACAGCGAGTAAAAAGGCAATTTCTGAAAAAAAGTATAGTTACATGGTAAATTTTTTAGATTTTCAATTTGTATGTATAAATCGGCAATAAAATGGCATTCCAGTGAAAAAATTAGACTGAGCAATTTTCCGGTCCAAGCCACGCCAAAAAATTATATTTTGTTAATATTGGTATTTCTGCAGGGATTTTTTTTTGATATTTCATATATTGTTGCAATACGTTACATGAACATGTCCGGAGAAGAAAGTTTAAACGGAGCAATTTTCCGTAAAAAGATATTAACGATTTAAGACTTTAGGTATTTACTTAAATACTATTATTATTATTCTTTGGAAATTTATACAATACTTTTTATTTATTGATACTTTATCATACTGTAAAGCTTTTTCTGGCTGAGGAATTACTGCGGGGTCCACTACCTTTATTTACTACACTAATTAACAATGTACGATTAGCAAGGTGGGCCACCTTGCTGTAGCCATGTCGATAAAGTCATATCGATAAACTATCGACATGTCTTGCAATTTTAATTTTTCTTCAAAGGTTTAACGATACCTAAAATGAACAAAATGCTTTTATTCTTTATTGTGGTTATCAAATCACAATTTTATAGTCACGCCCCAGCAAGGAACCAAGGGAAAGTTCAGATATTTAATTAAAATACATAAATACCTACTAAAATATGTGTTCCGCAATAATTGAATTATTTTATTATTTATAATATATTCATTATCCATTAGCATTTCAGCTATGTTTATGTTTAACGAAGATATTGAAGCTTCAATTAATCGCTATTGCGTGCCGCTGTGTAGCGTTTATCGATATACAACATGATTAAAATCGACTTTTCACATCCCTAAAAGAGCACACATATACGTTTTTACGCACACATATACAACCTGGGTCTACCTAAAAAGGGGACACCTGGATTTGAAGTCCATCTTGTCAACAGTATAGTTGTCCTTTTTTGATAAACGGCATTTTTAAAAGAGCAAGAAGAGAGAAATTATACTACTAGTTGCTGCGCCGTCAAAGAGAACAGACAGCGTTGGGGCCTTGTTTCAAGCTGTGTAAAAACGTGTATGTGCGTTTTTAGGGATGTGAAAAGTCGATTTTTAATCAGATTATATATCGATAAACGCTACACAGCGGAACGAAATAGCTGCATGCTCAGACTAATAACGATGGCTGCATGTATGTATGCAAATTTTCAACTTCATCAGAAACCGTAGACATAGGTACTTACATATAAGTTAATAAAAATAAGCTTGTAAAATTCACGCTGCTATTTTACAGTTTCAACAGGTAATTAATATAAATATACAGTTCATCAAGCATTTTAACTTGAAATTGTATCGTTTTCTTATCAATCTATCTCCTCGTCGTTTTCTATGGAAAGCACCACTTGATCACCGATCAACCGTCATAGAAAATGACATGTCGGCCGCCTTGGCCCAGGCACGGCCCGGTCTAGCGTAACTCATCCTTTAGTTTCGAAAGATCTATCAATAAATAGGTATATATTTATTTATATTTCTGAACGATAACCATTTACTTACATTCACACTGGCAGTCTGCAAGCCACCCACGTAAATAAAATATATATAATATAACCGAATGTGACCGTACAATTGCACACAACACAGCTGTTCCTGGATCTGCAATGTTCAGTGTTCGCCGCAAGATTGTTATCACCGGGATCACACTAACAAGTAAACGCGAACTGGCAATGGGAGTGGGACCGTTGGTACCGAATTCAATACAGTGCGGAAGCGTTGGCGGTAATCTGCTCGCGCTGCGCCGCCAGATCGAGATATTTACTTGTATGCAAATGGCAGACCTTACCGTGCGACCGCCCGAACAAGCTGATGTGATAATACTCTGCGGACTCCATATAGAGTGATACTAACACGAGATACACGTGTAGATAAGGGCGATTGTCGGAGCCAACTGTAATAGAGACAAAGGGACAAGGCCCCATTGCGTTGCCGCGCCAACAACGGTATAGCTGTATGATGCTACAAGTCGTTATGGGACCCGTTTCTGCAATCAGAAAGCAATACAAACGATTCCAATGAAATGTATACTTACTGATGATTTCCAACTGCGACAAAAGCGTATAGATAGATAAAGTTACCTGCAAGTGATTACTTTCCTGTTCCATTGACAAGATGTATTAAAATACACCTGGTTCTAACATGATTAGATTACTTAAATACCTTCAACACTCAACAGACCTAAACTCTACCATTTATGGCCTATGTAAAGCATTTCTCTCTAACTCGTTTTGATGTTCTAGTAAGATGAATCCTTTTTATTTGTCGTAAAACTGGCTGGCATGTTCACATTAACGACTGCATGTTCAGATTAACGACTCTGCTTAGCACTTCATGAAATGTTCAAAGAGTCTGTTTGTGATGCACCTAGTACTGGAGCCAGCAGCAAAGGTTTGTAAAATAAATTGGAGAGGCGCAATTTATCAGCTCCAAGTTCTGAGTGCATTTTTTTACTGGTCTAGGATGAAATAATTTTTTTAAGTTAGGAATTTTAAGAACTTTTGGATAATGGTTGGAATTTTACTCAATCGATCGATTGTCATTTTTTTATCCAGTTTCATTTAAAGCTATGCGATGTTTAGGTACCTACTCCTCGGCTACGTGCTAGTATGCACCGATCTTGGAGGATATAACCAAACGGAGTAGCCATTAACAGGCGTTCCCCTGTCGAATATTTTCCCCTGGCGGCCAGTGGTCATACACGTTGTATGGACTGACGTTTATCTGACATGGCTATTTTTACGTTGCGAATACATTTGACGTGTACGCCAGTCAAATTAGATTTTTGCCAGGAATTATTTCCCAGCAAGATGGAAATCGTCTTAATACCTTCATTTGGTTTTAAAGGGTATAGCAGGATAGCCTTTAAAAAATTGCCCCCAGCGTTTTTGGGTCGAAACTATAACCAAACGATGCCTTTTGAGAAGGTACTACCCTTAGGTAGGTAATACCCTGCACAAAGTTTCATCCCTCTGTTACCCCCTGGGGTAAAAAACACCGAGTGAAAAACACCCGATTAACCTCGAAACTGTTTTATTTATTTCTTCCTAAACTATGAAAGTGACGAATTTCAAATTTTGTAAGTAGGTACAAATATTAATGAGACCAAAAAATAATTATTAAAAAAATATGACTATCTTTATGCTATCCGAGTTTGCTCCATTCCAGGAGTAAAAAAATGGTCGCCACTTTGAGTTTCTTTTTTTGGTAAAATCGTGTTATGATCCGATTTTTTTTACACCAGCGTCTCCACAACAACCTTATTGCTGGTAGTGACATTGTAATGATGGTGGGTTCCTTCTACGTCGAGTGGTTTTGTCAATCGAATGTAAAATGTATCTTCCAAGGCCCCAAAATTTATCCACACCTCCTGGGATGAAGGAAATTCGGATTATACGCATTTAGGACGAAATTCAGGTTTTTTAAATGATTTCTAGCTTGCTGGGAATTAATTCCTCAAAACGCTTTTTTTAGTTTGAGTGCTCCTCCCCCACAAAAATCGGCAGTTTTGTACAAAAATTACAGATAAGTTTTTTCCGTATGGCTATATCCTCCAAGGCACAAATAGCCAGAATAGCAAGGGTACGATCCGGTTATACAGCCTCACTTCCTGCGCGGACCTCATATCCTGATTGGCAGGGTAGCGCGTGCGCACTGGCCACCTATAATTTAGAACTGTGTATAAATAGGCACTTCAGAAACAAACAAGTGTGAAGGCCGCTAATGAGAGGAGTGTGTCACGGAGGTCTCGGTTACCTCCGGTTTGGATTTTGTAATATGTATGTAGTTTATATTTTATTTTTTTAAACAAGAATAAGTACCTACATAATATACCTAGAGTCTGTGCGGAAAGAGAAGAGTCGTGGCAGAAACGGGAACTAACATTTTAAATTTTATATGGCAATCAAACCTTTGACACCTGTCTTGTAAAAAGTAAACAAACTTCTGTCAATGTATATTTTTATTAACAAAAACCGCAAGTTTTATGTATAAAATATTTTCAAAACACGATAAAACCGTACATAAAACCACAAGGAAAATTATATTTAACATTGTTCGGTTTTGTCAGCGGGAAGAAAACGGCTAAAAGCCGACCATCGACTTACAAAAAGTCGCGGAACGTGTTTCCGCTATTCGCGGGTATTGATGTTGTATTTAATATTAAATAATTACCTATTTAATAAGCCCCCTAAGTAACTTGTCTCCGGTACATAATCGGTAAGTATATTCATTCAAAACATATTCAAAATATATTAATTTTCATAAATATGCAGGTCATTCATGATCTTTAAAATAACTTAGAAATAGTCTTAATACTTGCCATTTTATGCATATTTCTATGTAATTTCTTTTTCAGGATTGTGCAAAAGTACCTACGATATCTCGAATAAAAGACCGCTAAGTAGGTGATACGCAATAATTCGTAATCTAGGTACGTGCCGGATTCAAGCACATCCAGTTCAGATGAAGATAGTTCTATGAGTGTCCCTGGTTGTTTTGAAGCTAGCTCAAACATAAGTGACGTTGAATATTTTAATTCAGACTTCGATTACAAAGAATGAAACTTTTTCTAATAAAATATTTCTTTATTTGTAAGTTCGTTTACTAGGTTCTGAATAAAACTTTTTCTAATCAAATATTTCTTTATTTGTAGGTTCTGTTAGTTACGAAATTATTATTTCATATTTAGCAGTGACTTTTCGGCGAAGTAAAATATCGTGAGATGAGAGAACCGGACATATCCCAATAAGGCCTACCTACTTATGTACTATTTTTATTCATATTCATATTTATTATTAATAATGTACACATACATTACAAGTCAAGTTTACAATGGGTGAAATATATCCCAGATAAAATTACAGTTCTATTGCCCAATTTCTACCCGATCTACCCGGTTTTAATAACTGTTGGACTGCACAGATTAGGCAGTACATAAATGAGACTCTATCTTGTTTGGTACTAAAATTACAGTTGTATTGGGCAGATTCTTAACTAGTTTTAGCAGTTTTGTCAATCGCAGTCACTTTTTAGTATCTGAAATATAAAAACAAGTGTGTTTTAAAAAGAAAACTAGTACCTGCGCTAAATCAGAGGATTGAGTTGACGAGCCGACACCACCACCAGGCTCCGTTTAGTAAGCCGTGGTAAAAAACCGGAACAAAAGGGATTCAAGTATCATGACCTTTAGTGTCGTACTATAATCACGTGACCAGTGTTGTCAGCATAGCAAAAACCATAAAATAGCACTGGCGCGCCCTCAAATCCCACGACTCTTCTCTTTCCGCACAGACTCTACCTAAAGGTACTGTCTGCACGTGGTCTATACTATTTAGCTAGGTACAAACCTATATGGCAATATTTTGCAGTTGGATTCCGATAATAACGAAATGAGACACTGTTGAGTTAAACATGTTTCGATTTGGATGTACTTAGTATTTTTTTATAGTTTTCGCCCATATCAACACATCTTTTGAAACTTTGTATTTTGGGAGAAATGGTGAAAATCCACAATTCGTGCACACTGACGCCATCTTTTGGCTGATAATCGGCAGCCCATCCCTATTTTAATTATAGTTACTTGAAATACTTGACTCGTCGAAAGAGAGGTGGATGATCCGTATGACAGTTCCTCCAAGTCGCTTTTGGATAGGTAGGCTTAATTTAAGAAATAATTGATAAGATATATGTTTACGGTATTTTTATTAATTAAATTTTATATATCATAAAATACCTACTTCCTTACAATATACCTTGGGTATAGTTTTCGAGTGAAATGGCTGTGGCATAAGAACTGGTTGACGGGCGGGCGGACGGACAGACTAAAGGACACACGGATAGACATTAGTAAAAAAGTAATATTTATATGTTTGTAACAGAAACTATAGCCAGTTCAATCTCTAAGTAGGTACTTACATAAATACTTATCCCTAGAGTAATAAAAATAAACAACATATAGGATTTAATGAGATAAGGTAATAAAAAATTAAAACTATCTTACCCAGTAAGTCTTAAAAGGTTAAATTAAAAGTAACCTTAAGCAGGTAAGTATGATTTCCTAGATATTTAGGAGTTTTCAAAGTAACTATAGAGACAAATTGCCTTCATTCCAAGATGCGGCGTTTGCTGTGTAATGAACGTTGAAATTTCTATTTGCTTACGTGATTTAATAAGAGAAAATGAGAATAATAAGTAGGTATTAAGTATGTAATGCAATGAATATTCTACTCCTCCTTTTATTAAGTGTATTTTAACTTTGATTTTTTTAAATAAATATTACACAAAAATTAATACATAATATGGTAATTATATATTTGCTTAAAATGCAATATTATGCTTGAGGGAACTTCGCGATTAAGTATATAGTTTTTTCTCAAACATGCAATGAAATATTGATGTTATGTTCCTTATAATAGGCTGCGAAGTATGACGTTTCAGGTGCGGCTAGGACAAAAGGTCGTTAACGGAATTTCATACAAATCTTGCAGGCCTAGGCCGGCAAAGTCCTCTTTTTTAATTTTCATTTCACAGATATTTGTGACATAGCATCGTGGCATTCATCCATTAAAAAAAAACTAGAGGCAGTATTTGCTTTATGGTTCGTAATGACACTCTGCCACTACGCCTATAAAAAAAAAAACAAAAATCAATGTTAGCTATAATTTGCCGTTTTATTTGTATAAAATCAACATGAATTTAATAAATAATACATTATTAACCAAATTCCATAATTTTAAATTATAAATTTAACTACACAAATAAAAACATTTAAAATATTTCATCTAAACGTTAACGGTAAAAAGGTCTACTCAAACACGCGTAGTTATTTTTTTTAAATTGTTATGGAGGCAAAGTTGAAAAATTGTCATTCTGTTTTATTGGATTTATGGTGCGTTGTTGATTTTTTACTTTAATATGAGTTCCGACGAAATAATGAAATGAATATTAATTGTAATCGTAGGTGTTGGAATTGGCAGCGTAAGCAAAATTTATTTTAAATAACTTGCTGCCTCTGCCGCCAAGTCAAAGACGAAGTATGTATATGGTTGGTTATGGCAATTTTATTATTTGAGAAACTAAGAAGAATGGCGTACAGTTTATTAGAAACAGTTTTGTGGCATATTTTAAATGAATGTAACTACAAATTCGCGAACACTGTGGAAATTATACTTATTTACTCGATGCACAAAGCAACGATGTATCTGAAACATGATATCAACATGAAAGACTATGTAAACTTATGTGACGAAAACGACAGTCAGGCGGATACAAGGCGAAAAAATCAAAGATACATGAAAATATACGGGTAGTAAAAATACACGACTCGTGTAAAACATACGCGTGATAATGATTATAGGTACGTGTTGGTTATATTTTGGGTGTAGTTTACTTTTAGTTTTTTCTATATAAAACTTGGGTTTCGTGGATTTTTTATTTTATTTATTTCATTGCATGTTTGAGAAAAGCACTATACATACCTCGGCGGGAAATGGGGTTGCCCGCGCTCAGACCTATCCAGCCTCGCTTCGCTCGGCCGTCTATATGTCTTCGGCCGGCAACCCCTTTCGTCCCGGCCTCTGTAGTAATGTACTATTTTATTACTTTATTGAGCACTTTCACAGTGAGAGTGAAAAAAGAACATGAACCTACTGGGCCTTAAGTCACTCGCCCGAAAATTTTCGGATATCTTGTAAGAAACACATGTGTCGCAACCTTAGCTAGGATATAAGAGCCACATTACATGGTCGTGTCGTTGGTGTCGGAGGAGCGCGGGCGCTGCGTGGGAAGGCGCCTATCCCGACGTTGACTGCGTTCGATGAAGACATTACCGACAGCCTGAACGCTCTTTATGTAGTCATAAAATTGAATCTCTTCGTAGGTATTTCCTTATTCTGTCTGTGCTTCGTTACTCATTTAAGTATGTACCTACTTAGCGCAATCAATGTTTCATCGGAATACTCATTCTGTACTATTACTAAGTCGGAATACTAATTAGGTACCTACTTTAAAACTAACTGATATTTAGTTTCCACTGTAACTATCTACGTAGGTGCGGAGCGGTGTGGTATTTGCGAAAAGCGTTAGACAGAGTTCAGAGAGCAAGGTTAGACTAGGTTAGTTTAGCGAAATTACAGAGGGTGGGCGCGGCGGCGGTGCGCAAACAAAGTGCGGAGGGAAGCTAGGTAGTCGTTTGTGAGGGTCAAAGGCGCGGCCTCCGGCTATGGGTTCCTTACCATGGGTTTCTAAACCCCATTCACCCAAATGCGAGTTAATTATGTGCAACAGAAGTCACTTAACGTTGAATAGGTCTGCTAATTTAATGTTTGTCCTAGTGTATTTTCTATGTAGGTAGTAGGTATATAGAAACTATATGTAATATAGCCGTCTCGAAATGTGCGCAACCTAAAGAAAAGATACGCGCGTGATTGCTCGCGTGCGGTGCGCGTGTAGCACGTGAGCACCAGCGCATTCGGGCAATACGAACGCACTTTGGCGTTCTTTAAACGGTGATTTGGTTATCAATATTTTTTATTGTTATGTTCTTATATTTCACTAAGTGATATATACACATACTTAAGTAAATATAAAAATGGGACGCTTTGTGAATTAAATAAAAAATAACCGAGGTGTCACGTCTCAATCTCCACACAAAGTACATAATTAGGTGATCATAAAAAAAATATAAAAAGTTTCTAGTTGACTATGGAACCCTAAAAACAACGTATGAATAGGTACTAATTAAATTTACTTGTCGTTTTAATAAGTCTATAAAGTAATTCTTTGTAAATTAATATTGAAATATTTGCAATTCCTCTCTCGCAAAGGTCCGTGGTACGCCGTCGGGCGCACCCCTCGCCCTGCTGACCCACAGCACAGCGCAGCCTCCAAGAGCATAAATCACCGATGACAACGCGTCCGTGAATAGCCTCCTATCAACATTACATTTGCACTTTGTGTAAACTGTGCAAGCGCATTCGGCAAATAATATATAAGTAAGTGGTAAGTAAGTACCTAAGTAGTCAACTGTTTGTAGCAAGTAGGTTAATTAAAGAGAAATACAATGTAAGAACTGACCACCAAGGGGAGGATGTACTGTATGTGTATGCATTCTAAAAATAAATTACTTACTGTAGAAATACTTACTGTATATTACTGTGCAGTGTCCACTTGCTTAAATGCCTATATAATTTGCTGGCAACATACCAGAAGCTTTGACGTAGCCATGTTCATTTGAAGGCGAGGGTAGATACTAATATTTCACACAGCTCAGTTTTACGGCCTGGAGCAGCAGCGGCGCGCATTCCTGCCGGCTCGCAGCTCGCACCGTGCACCGTGAGCTTTGCGAACAGGTGAACCAATTTAAACAGAAACCACGCGCCTTAGACGCGTGATTTCAAGAGCGAGCATTACAAGTATTACAACAACATAATTCGCCACAGCTGACAGTTTTATTGAATAATAAGTATCGTAAACAGCTCCTCGGCGAAATGAATATAGCGAGCGATCTTTCTGACCTTCTGTGATTTAACAATATTGTCTTTATATGAAAGTAATTATAGCTCATGTTATAAATTGTAGGTGCGCTATTCCTCGATTTCGCGGCAGCCACGCCGGAGAGCCGGAAGTTACGGCCGCGGATGGATCCTTACTCCGTATGGAGCCGTCAATTAAATTGATGTCCCGACAATGATTGAGATGTCTAGTGTACTTGCGTGCTAACAAGCGGAGGCGGCAGGAAAGAAATAAAACATTACACGAGTCGCCGTCTAGTCGTTAGAAGTTATGAACTCGAACAGTTTAGAGACTGAGAACTGAGAGGGCAGGCTGTCTCTGTAGAAAGGCTGATAATGCTGAGGAATTCCATGCCAAGTGCAATTTTCCTCGCAACTAGGTTCAGTTGTGATTTTCATTACCGGTCCCAGGGGTTCGCGACCTAGGTACTCTAATTAGCTTTGATGCTTATGATTAAACGGCGCGGTCACGACTTGTCGATTTACTTCAAATCCGTCGCGCTTTTGTCTTGTAATGTTGTGCATTCGTCAAGTCTGATATCTGCTGCTCGCCAGAAGATGCATTCCGTTTACTTTACGTTATATGCGGATAAGTACCTGTCTTGCAATTGAGAATTTAATATCTGCTTATTAAAGTGGAGAAAGTTATGATATTTATGATCTACATCAAATGTCTGGTAAGAAGTTTGTAAACAGTTTTAAGCTGTTATTCGCGCGTTCATTTCGCTCTGACTTTTCCGTACATGTATTAGTGCGATCCAGATGCCCACGCGAATGACATCTAATTATGTAGGTGCATATTATCGGCACTATACTTTGAACAAAACTCGTAACTTGTTCTGTCAATCAAAAGAAAAATGTGGTATCTGCTACGGGATGCATACTGAGTTACTGCCTTTCAATTAACTTTGAGTAGCAGTGTGAGACACGAGATTTTTTCGATGTAGTGCCGATATAGTTATGATATGATTCCAATATAATTAAAATATCGGTTTGATGTCATATGCACGATCAAATTGATTATTATGTTATAAAATTCTGCGTGGCTACCTAATACTGATAGTTTCATAATAGCTAAGCAGTTCTTTTCACAATCGGTTCCTCACCTTCTTATCAACTTTGTGAATTTTGACCAAAATATATATTGCGTGATAGGAGGGGACGGCCCCTCTTTGCTTGTCCTTGCTGGCCCTTGGCTTTGCTGTGTCCTCGTGGAAATCCCACCAGGCTTTAACACAACGGCAGGGTTCGATGCAAACTACTATTTAGTGTAGTATCACGGAACGTTGTAGCCGGCGTTCTCATGATTCGAACAAAAAATATGTTACAGTCGCGGAGATTTTTTACTTGTAGGTACACGAAAAATCGGACGTTCGATTTAAAGTTGAGTGTACCAAACAACTAGACCGTTACACGGGCACGGGGCCCATGCGTCGCGTCGCGTACGCAAACATTCTAATTAGACAAGCCACCACGGGTTAAACCAGAAAATGCACAAACTACTTTCAGTGATAAAAAAATCTAATAAGATCGCTCGCATGCCTAACGGGCTCCATTGAAGCAGCGAATGGCCGGGAGCTGCTAAATCCGGATTCGAAATGCCAGCCTATTTAAACGTAGTGATTATGAAATATATGTGACGTCCCACGGTCAAAGGTACCTTATGGCGGGTATGGAGTTATGCATACCCCAGTAATCTACAATAAATAAGCTATCAATAACACAAAAGATCAACCTCCTAAGTTGCGTAGTTACAGAGATATGATTTTTTGAAAATAATGTTGTGAAATGAGCAACTTTACGATAGAGAAGTTTTAAGTTTAGCCGCCTAAAAAACTATGTTCCTGAAGTAAGTTACATAGTTGACTACAAATAATAATACCTTATAAATCTGAGATTAAAAAAATGTTGCGACTTGTTCTGTAATGCAAATAGAAACCTTTGATATCGACTGATTTATGTGTATACTAACCAGTCTCTTGAAAATAAAGTTTTATTTCATTTTTACGATTGATTGCAATGAGCTCTCAAGATTTAAATTTTATCTATTAGAAAACGACACTGAGAGACAGTTTAAGCAAAAAACAATACCGATTTAGAGGTGAAAAATGTATTTTCTGACTTTTTCATATAAAATCAGAAAATTGAATATTTTTACTTTTAATGTAACACACAATCCGTTTTTCTGAGCACATATGAAAGAAATTCTGTCATTCAAATGAAATAAATCCTAAAACCCCAACTAAATACTATATTTAACCCCTTATGCCACTTTAAACTTACATAACAATAACAGTATTTGCTCCATACATTTACGAAAAGGTACCTTATGGAAATAAATCTAATAATACATCACTACAAAACATCAATCACATTGAAGCTTTTATCTTTTATGAATAGAAAATATTAATTTACATTAAACTGCCACAAATTTAATTGGTTCTTCGTCATAATAATCTTAAAAAAGACCAATAATTTGTATGTAATGAAAAGGTACCTTGTGGTTAAGTTACATGATGAGGCATGATGATGATGGAACAGTTAGGATAAACTAATAATATTTTGGGGTAAAGATGTTATAAATCGTCTATTTCTTATCAATAATATATTTTGGTTGCCATTGAAGACAAGCGGCATTGAGGTTCAATGACCTTAGATATTCCATAAGGTAATGCGTCGGGTATTGGCATTTGCAGCAAACCAATGGCTGATTTATTGCATGCGACCAAACCAAATGAAGATTATTCTAGTTAAGAAAGACTTGACGAGAGTAACTTTAGTATAATAGCAGGCTACTTGGATTTATAATGTCGGTCGATGTACGGTTATAATATTTGCTAGGCGCCCCAACCAGAAATGAAATTATCAAATTAGTTTTGCAGAATGCTAATACAGTTCTCTACCAAACTTCTTTTCCCGTATTGACTAGTTTTTTCGGACATTTTCAACCTTTTTTCCATAAGGTACCTTTTTACTAAACTCTGAGACGACGTTACTAGGCTTATAACTAACTTATAACAAAAATAAAAACAGGTAAACAAACGTTACGCATTAAGGTTTGAGATCACACAATAAAAAAAAATTGAGCATTTTTTCACCTCTTTACAAAACATTTCATATCTCCGGAACTAGAAACCCTCATAAGGTACCTTTTCCCGTGGAACGTCACATATATATTTTTATGATGCATGGAAAATAAATTATATTTAACCTATTCAATAATTATTTTTTCTTTAAAGGTTTCGTACTATGCCGATTTATTAGAAATGTTGCAAAGCTCCTGTGTTCTCGGTCCATCCATAGGTATTTTTCTGTGCCTTAAGCAATTTTGAATTTACTCTACTTCAATACTATCGTGATAACCCTCGCGCTGGAAGTCTTGCGTGTGTACCTGTGAATGGTTTTATAAGGTATCGAGACAAAATCATTTCCGTTCCATAAACTGTGATTTGTGGGATATATACATCTTAATAAATTTGGTTTACTACGGCATATATTGCGTTTCTTGTCCGCATTGAATATTTGCAATCGTTCAATTCTGAGATATCTGGTGCAACGGTGTTCATGAGTAACGGATTTACATTTACCATCGATTTCGCACGTCTATTGTTTCCATTTTTTTTGGTTGTGAGGTGCGAAGTAATGCATTGGTTCGCGGTCGGGTCGCCGATTGATGTCTGTAGGTTGTGGTTTGCTCGCAAGGGCATGAAGTATAGCCATTAGTATAGCAAGTGAAGTAGGTAGGACACGTCATCTATAGATTATTCAGTTCAGAGTCGGCTCTCTCACTGGGTCACGTCTGCGCCACTCTTTACCTACACCTGTCAATTACGCGCTCCTCGACCTCCAAATTACTACCTAAATAATGCACCGTAATTACAAAGCCATCTCTAATTTGCTCACCATAATAGGTTCGCACCGTTCGCGGTTTTTGCTTATCTAAAAAGTAACACGAACGATGTGCGAATACTGTTATTTATGTTTTGCTATCGGATTCGTACGCCTCAAATAGGTGTCGGATCCGTCAAGTCGTTTCAACAGAATCTGATATTGGCTATGCCATTACAACAAGAGGAACATCCCGGCCATTGTAATAGTGTCCGGTACGTAGCACGTCCGTCAAGATGGTATCTTGATAAAATAAAGTAATGAATAATAAAACACACCTGTGGCCAGTAAGTACTTCGTTTGAGCGGACCCACATATGCCGATGAAGATAACACTTGGTCGTTTATTGTGTGCATTAACTGTAATGAACCGACGAGCTGAAAAGAAGAGGGTCGTATAATTACTTACTTCTTCGAATTCACCTTCACCTTAATAACCCAGATCATTGTGATTCATGTTCCTGGAACGGCAAAATTTTACTGTAAACAGAACCGGAAAACGAATATAAGTAGGTACCTAGGAATGACAGTATTTGGAAAAAATATAATAATTGAGTACATACATATTATAATAAAACATACTTAATCACTACACTGTCCCCAAACCAAACTGACGATCGTCGTATACGTATAAGAAATAATTTACGCAACTAATTAGCTTATCTTTATGTTTTATGGCAGTTTACAGTCTTTACTATTGAACCGTCGGACGAGCTATACCTAATTGCAGCCTAATACCGTTCGAGAAATGGACATAGATGTAATCATGGCATCGAGAGAAATAGGTAGGTGTGGAGGCGTACCGAACCAAATAAAAAGTGTAACTCGTGTAAGTATTTTTTCAATGTAATTGAACTTGAACCACATTAATACCTATTATATTATTATTTTGTAGCAACTTCGCGTTTTTAGCTTAGCAATTGCACAAGACAATTTGTTTTTTGTTTGTAGGTAACGGAATGATTAGCGAAATTAAGGTCCTTTAGAAATAAAGTGGTAGAAAGGTAATTTGTACGGGTAATGCGGTTACCGAAGTGGTAAAACTTTGCGGCGTTAATCTCTGCCAGATGTACGAATTGGTCATATCGTAATAAGTGCGAGTAACATAAGGAAGCACACGCGTTGAATCCCGCAGGAGCAGGGCTAAACCGTATCACATACACAAACCACGCAACTGCACGGCCTCGCCACCTACCCTCGGGTTGTTTTATAATTAGACAACGGTCGGGTCAGTAGGTGATGACCGTTCTCACTAATAACACGCTTTAATAGCTTCACCTAAATAAATCACACATAACGGTTACTAATATTTCTCAGTCAAATGAATCTTAATTCGACAGAGCGTCAATAGGTTCGCGAAAGCGGGGCTTGTTCTGCGAAATGATATTTGTTGAGTGAAATGAGATACCAATTGATACATAATGATGTTTATTTTCCATATTAAAATACAAGTCGTAGAATAAAAGTGATGAATATGTTTCTTTTTATTTATGAACGTAACTTATAATAAGAATGTATTAACTACTGAAGCTACACAAGTAGATTTTCTCGAACACATGTATAAGAGAAATAAGTATAGGTATCTATATACACCAGCAACTAAAGCTTGCAGCCGAGTAACTCTTCCTGTGAAACTTCAGCCTACCTCGACTCTCATATAATAATATACTGTACATTACAATACAATACCATACCCACAATACAAAAATATGAAACTAAACTATGTACATCTCGGTAATTGTACTTCATTTCGAAAAATAAAGGTAAACGTTCCCATGTTTGCCATCTTAGGTTTAACAATGGACAAAATGTACCAACTGTTGGCACAGTCAATTCTAGAAGTAGATATTTATCTATTTTAAACATAATTGAATGACTATAAAGAGTACAACGGGTGAACAGACCTCAAGGCATTCTCCTTCAGTCAACCATTGGGTTAAAGTGACTTGCTAGTTTTGAGCACTGGGACATTTAGGTACCTTAAAACAAAAATATTATGCTTACTATCGCTTAAATAGACCTACATAATTTGCTGACCATTCAAATTTCCTTAAGTTAACAATTTGGAGAGGAAACAAATAAAAAATAAATGTATTTTCTTTCTTTCTTTCTTTTCTTTCAAACACTTTCTGTAGCATATTAATTATGATTGAATGTATATCATGCAACATCGTTTAAGTACTTAGTTTGAAAAAAGTAGCACATTAAATTTCCTTAAAAATTGTGACAGATAAATGTTTACTAAACTTCTAAAACGCGTTTTTTGTTAAGTTACAGAGTTATTCTTTTTCATATTTTATAGGATGTTAAGTTTTGCGTATTTACATTTAGGTACTTCATCAACATTCGATCTCAAGTATTTTTTAATATTCGATCAATTCATGTTTCAATAAATTACCAATGCCCAAGCAAAACTAGACACACAAACAATATAAATATAACCCCCAAGTAACACATTACATTAGTGGCAGTCTTAAAATAGTGACGTACCTATAAGACGGTCCCGAAGAATCATTGTTTAATGTTAAGTAATATTAATTTGTCAAATTTTAATTAAAAAAAACCGTGGAATAACGAGTATCAGATGGTCAGAATTCTAACCTCACAAAACCTGCTTACTGCCACGATGCCTTTTTCTTAGGTAGGTTAATGGTTTTTGAAAAAATTGTTTCGAGTATTATTAACATTTCGTCGAATGATACATTGGAGAAAAAATACTTCAGGACGTCGATAGATTATAAAAAAATTCGTAGCTTTTTTTGGTTTCACAAGATATGAAAATGTAAGGGGATACATGATATTTTGTCACCGACGAGGTTGACGCAAAGTAACCCACTGATTAACGGTATCGGCCTGTCAGTTGTTCGGAACTGTCAAAATTTTGTTTTAACTGGCAGGCCGATACTGTCCGGCGGACTGTTAATCAGTGGGCCCCTTTACAAAAAATATGTCACAAGCAAGTGCTAAAAATATATCTCGAGGGAAATCCCTCTGCTTACTGCTACTTAAAGGCACATATTTGTCCATAAATATTTTACAGACCCAAATCTATGAATATTTCACATACATATTTTAATATCTAAAATAATAGGTTGATGTAAGCAAAACAAAAAGATTGCACTTTATAAATCGGGCCACACGGTTTATTATTTCCATAAACATACGTATGGATTTCTACATACATATGGAATAGACTATAATCTGCGGCACTTAATTCTTCCTAAGCACACAAAATTATGTAAGTTACCAATTGAAAATTTTATTATCCTTTAATTGCGCAGTATCCATGTGTTAACATTGAATGAGGTTTCACTACTGCATGGATCGCTACCAAGACCAAGCAACGGATTTTCATTGCCAAGTCCTTACAGACTATAACTCTTTAAGAATAAGAACTTAGTTAATATTCTTTAAGAAAGATTATGATGCAGTCTCGTCAATACCAGTCGGCGCTCCGTTGGGGTATAACGGAAGCCATACAACCAAACACGTAGAAATAATATTTTTAGTGAATTCCATCATATAGGCTATATGATGGAATTCACTAAAATAAAAATATATATCCAGGCCTACCTCTATTAACTATTTTACGCCGGATCTTAAAGAAAGAAGTATTAACGTCGCAATTTACAAATTGTCTAACTTGGGATAGGTATAAGTATTATTAATGGTGTAACTGTCGGTCAATAGAACAGACGCACAAGCCACAAACTTAGTATGTATATCTGAAGATATCCTAATTTTTGTGCTCCTCACTTTCTAAATAAACGGTGCCCACGTAGGTATTTGAGCGCAAACAACATCAACCTCTTGACTTTATCAATAAATTCGCGTATAAATATCTAATAGATAGCGCTGTTTGGTTCCTTAATATCTTCTTTCACATGCATAATGTGTTTAACTTAGTGCGTCCGATTACTTAATTTACATATATTTTTTAAATATATCGACTGTTAGAACATTATATCGAAACACTAAAGGCGCATAATATTTTATACAAACCAAATATATATATTTATACGCATGGTATGAATAAAGCTAGGCAACGAAATGACTAGCTCTTAAATTGTGGCCAGCAATAATATATTAAGACAAAGTTGTATCAATAAAATCTAAATTAATTAGAGAACCAAATGTTTAGGCGTTAATATAATTTAGAGTATGACACGTTTAACTGGCAAGAAAAATACGATTATATAGAGAGACCAGTGCTTTAGTGATAGGTTCGAAGTTAGAACGAGATTGTGCGTCCGGTTTTAGTTCAGGAACCCATGAGTGTTCTCGAAACTAATTAGCGGAGGTGGAAGGTGAATGGAGGCTAATCTAAAACCGGCGCCGGATTGTGTTTTTTGATCGTCGTCCTGAGCGGGCGTCGCAACAGTTTCGGGTAATTAAGTGGTCGGTTATAAGAGTAATTACCATGTGGAAATTACATTATAAATGGTATGGGGTCATTACACCTTGGACGACAAAAAACTCTCGCAAAAACTCTCGGCGGTCGGTTGTCAAAACACGTCACGGGATTATGGATGGCTCGCCGCAGGCGCGCGCCTGGGCGCTGTCAACGCGCGCTTATCGCCACAACACAAGCTCACGATATGCAACTGCGATTTCGTATTCGAAACACGTGACAGAAACTTCATATGGCATTCTGCACATTCTGCAAACTTTTACCCAAATCGCTTTATAACAGGCGTGTGTACTTATTTAATTCTGACAAGCGTGGACCTCGTTTCGTGTACCGTTTACAAGATTTCGAATATTCAACGATATTGCGATCGGATATTTGTGACCCCGCTTCTTATTTTACCGTAATCTTTATTTATGGTAGGTGATCACTGTAACCTGTGGACTGTGCAGTGTGCATGGATCTCACTGTACTAGTAATCTGCAGAACGCCTATAAATATATCAAAATTAGTTCACTCGCGTACCGTGACTAGCATGTTTTTATGGCGACACTTGCTAATGTAATTGTGGAGGGCCGAGGTGGCAGTGTATAGTAGTACGTATATAGTAGCATCTTGTCCAACCAATTCAACTAACAAGCACTACCATGTATTGTTGAAACAAGTGAGAATATAGTAAAAACCCTCTCTTCCCTCTCTTTTTTTTAAATTTAAAGTCCGTTAAAACATAATCGACCGAATAACATTGAATAAATACTCGTTCATTTGGTCCTTGCAATTTAAGAAGAGAAGAATATGATGCCTAACTCAACCCGAATCCTCGTAGGACTAGGGACGTACACGTACAGTATTGTACACACGGATGATGTAATGATTACACCACGCTAGCAAAAAAAAATCAAATGCACGTAGTATATGACGGATATACTACGTGCATTTAACGGGTAAAAAAAATCATACAAATAAAATGTGATTTGCTTTTTGTTCAGTTACATACTGTAGTGTATATGTCCTTAATTAAGAAACATAATTTAGCCTATATGTTCAAACAGTAAGAAACGATTAAATAGTGTTTAGTTTTTTTTAAGATTAAAAAAATGCATATATGTATATGTTAGTCTGTAAGGTAATTTTGTAATATGGGTCTTGTTGCCTGATTTAAAATGTTAAATAATAAATAAAAATGTTTTAATGCATTTAGTTTTTATATAAGTTGATGGCTTCGCAATTTAAAGTTTTACTATTAATGCACACACCAGCTCGGAAAGGCTTACTTTGCACTTCAAAAACAGATAGCAAAATTGCATTTTATTCACATGTGAGGCAAAGTAATGAAATGCAAATTTTGAGTTGTTTTCTTATGTTTGCTGGTACAATTGACTTTTAAATGATGATTTTGGATGATAAATATTTAATAACATTCATTTGGATTTGATTTGGTTTGATATTTTATATTTAATATTTGCTTCGGGTTGGTGTGGTGAAAAAATGTGTGTTTCACTCGGGGGCAAACTTTGTTTAAACTCGCTACGCTCGTGGTTCAATTTTGGAATCTTTCGCTTGCTCGGGTATCAATATTAGCACGAGCGGTTAAACAACAACATTACCCTCTTGTAAAACAAATAACTATTGTTTTGGTGTGGTGAAAAATATTATTATATATGTGTTTCATACCTGCTTAAAGCAGCAGAATAAGTATGTACCGCATTTTTTTGCGTTTAAGTATTATTATATTCTATTGCTGTTTTTTACTTGTCTCAAAAAAGTTATAAATTAAACATGTAGTATAAATACCATCAAAGTGCTACTGTCTTGATTGTATTACATATACCTGTTCTATCCATCATTCAGACTCCATCATTGTATGTTAATGTGACGTACTTGGTCCGTGACGATTGATTACAAGAACGCGATGACGTCATTATGATTAATTTATATCAGTATCCATTAAACAAGTCAGATCAGGTCATGTTCTACCTTTTTTCAATTGTTAACTATGTACAGTCAACAACAGAGCTATGAATACAGGCAAAGTGCCAAAAATATGTATACACGACACGACGACGATGTAATGTACAGGCAATAAAGTACTGTATACATATTTTTGACACTTTGCCTGTATTCATAGTTCTGTTATTGACTGTACAATAATTTAACGAGTAGGTACGCTTCATAACCCTACAGCACACTTGGATCTAATTATCTCAGAACTCTTGCAAAGTTAATTTGCGCTGTAAACTGTAATCTTTGGGAAGTGATCTGCGCGGAATTCACAACAACCGCCCGTTCTCACGTGGACTCCGAGCCGTTAGATAACTAGATAAACAATATTATAAGTCACTGACATTTAAGTTTCCTATTGTTACGCATTATATTAAGCATTCCCATATGTTTTTCGAAACAAATCATACGCTCGTGTCGCTATTGACTCAAATGACGTTATTGTAATGTTCACATTATTAACTGAACGCGCCGTGTGCCCGCGTTATAATCGTGGCTAATGACACGAGCCCATCATGCCGCTTGCGGCGGGTTATTTTGGCACTCCGAACACATTACGTGCACGATTACACACAGTAAACACATTAACCTCAGGTTACACCAAAATTGTCTGTCGGATACTTAGTGAAATACATTTTTACACGCGAAAAAGATTAAAGACCCTCTATATTAATAGAAAATTTGCAATACCAGAGTTTAGTAAATAATGATGACTGACAAGCCACATACCTACAACGTAGCGAGAATTGTGAATGTGAATGATCTTGTAGGATATAACCAAACATAGACGCATTGTCTGTAATTTTCTGTGCAAAACAGTCTGCCGATTTTTGCGGGGGAGGAGCACGAAACGTAAAAATAGCCCTGTCAGATAAACGTCAGTCCATATAATTGGCCATTGGCTTCCTATTTTAGACAAAGAACGCCTGTTAATGGCTACTCCGTTTGGTTAATACCCTCCTAAATCACAAGTTTGTGATGATCACACGAATTGCCTTAGCGGCTGCTTAGCGGGACTTGAGATCGGGACCTGCTTCGTAGGCAGGGTTACTAGCGACTAGACTAGAAGGCTTTTATTTACCGCATTATTAAGTGAATAAATTCTTCAATTTCATGTTTTTTGGTACAATTTAGTTTTATCGGAAACCGGGAAGTGGGACAAATTTAAATTGCAAGATTTGATTACAGACATACCGACAACAGACAACGGGACAAGTTAAACTAAATAAGAGCTTGTGAAATTGGATTTAGGTATCTGACTGCAGTTCGAGTCACATTAAAAGCATAAAATAGTAAATTAAAAAAAAAATATTTAGAAAAGGCATGGAAGGCGCCAGTCCATAAGAGCAGCATGCCTAAAATGATTTTATTATGCTTTGATTGTACCTATTTTTGTGCATATATTATCTAGTGCAGCCAGGCAAGTCAGGTTTTTGGTTTAGGTTGGATAAGTGGATATAAAATAGAAAAATAGTAAAAAGACACACGAGTAACGTTGTGTTGTATGGAGGTTTTCCGCGTAGAAAATTTACTAGTCTCTGGCAATACATAAGTAATAGGATATGTAGGTCGATTAATAAGACCTGGCGAGAGATGTCCTGACTATGAAAATTCAAATACGCGCCAGATTTCGTCAATATATCTACATATAAAGATCTAACGGAATCTTATTAGACACTGGACGCTGATCTCTTTTTAGACGTCGAATGAGGTTGATTTCCAATATGTAGCTAAGTAAGGTAAGGGGAAGAGTTATTAAACTTAATATGCTAAAGCTACCTGACTTAGCAATATTGCCATCATTAATATAAAAGGCCTTAAAATAATGCGTTAGGCAGGTCATACAAAATAATGACTCGAAATCTAGCACCTAAGTGTTAATGCATATTGTACCTACCTACAGTTGTACAATATGTACTTACCTAACCGAATTATTTGTTTAGTAACTGTCCACTGCATGCCGGTCAGGCAAGACTAAACTGTTGAAATTACATACAGTTAAAATGTTGATTGCAGATTTGGTATACATACCTACATATACAATAGAAACAAATAGCAGTCGTACAACATGGAAAATATCCGGGGAGAAAAATAAAGTACTTCACGAAGAAATCGAACGTGAATTTCCTTGAACGTTCCTTCAGTCAAATAATTTAGAACGTGGGCCGCCTTCAAGCACCACTATAAGACTTCTGTACAATTATCATTAACACTTATAATAAATCATATTCAACAAGCATTCTTTTACGACTATTAGCAGGTATAATTATACCTTCCTGTACACAATTTGTATTTACAAAACACAGTTCATGTTGGCAAATATTAGGTTACATTTATAAATTAAAAAATAATCTTCAAAAGTATCGACAGTAACAAAGCTCGCATTCACTGTCTTATTATAAAAGCTAAGACTTTCCAATAATTGCTGAAAATCATTCAAAGCAGTAAAAATATCGAATGTTATATTAAATGTCTGTCAGTCGATACTTTCCTGGCACAGACTGACATCGTAGAGTATAAAGTCTATGACCTCTTGGATACCTATGTGCATTGATGTCTTTTCATGCGAAACGATGCAATATGTCAGTAGTGATGCCGCGAAAGAAGTTGAATACTTCAGTGTTGTCGGTCTCACTCTCTGTGGGAAGTGCGGAGTTCTCGCTCTGAAAAGTAAAATATTTTCATTAAAAAGTACAAACATTCTCGAAAGGGTAATGCAACTACAAATTTGGTTGACTGTATAAAGTCTAGGCTACGTATTGTCGATTTCCCTAGATACCTCAAAAGGGTCCGCTGTAGACGTATCATGTAATACACTTTCAACGACATTATGTACAATAACATTATTAAGCATGATACATAGTGTAAGTAAAGCATGATAGATTAGAAATTATAAGTCGGAATTTTGTATGGAAGAGCGAATTCCTCCTAATACAAGTTATTAACTTAAATGTAGGATTCGACACACCTGTATACCCTGTGCATGTTAAATGAATAAATAATTTTGAATTTTGTAAACAAAAAAAAATTATATATATAATAAAATATTTTGAGTTTTGCAAAATAACGTGTAAGTTTAAATGATGTTAGAATACAAGCGTCGATGCAGGTCTATTTTGTAAATAAAAATAAAGTAACTATAGTATGTATTGCGGAACTATTTTTAAAATAATAATTAGTTATATATAAAAAAAATATGGCTCGAATCAGTCTATACCTATTTACTTACAAACAACAATTTCCCGTAGGTATTTCTTTCGAATTAAGTTTCTCATAAGGTTAAAGGTTGAAATCTCGAAAGTCCAATTATTTACATTATATTACACACGCAAAATAGTTGTTTTAGTCACGCAAAAATATAATGGATATTCAGACCCGCAGACTTTCACGACGCATTACGAGTCTAGGAAATTAAATCATTACAATGCTACACGAGTACCTATCTAATGTTAAACATAGCTGCGCAGCGTCATTTATTAAATAAATAAACAAATAGTTGCTAGCGGTAAGTACCTACTCAAATAAAAATACGAATGTATTTGTATTACCTACTGAAATCAAAGAAGTTAAAGGATTTTTATCACAGGACGTTGTGTGAAATCTATTATTTATACGCTTTCCCAAAAAATACGTTGACAATCATTTTTGTTACAAACGGCATTCCTTCTTCTTTCCTCGCGTTATCCCGGCATTATGCCACGACTCATGGGAGCCTGGGGTCCGCTTGACAACTAATCCCATGAATTGATGTAGGCACTAGTTTTTAGGAATGCGACTGCCATCTGACCTACTGCCCAGAGGGGAAACTAGGTCTTATTGGGATTCACAGACAAAACATCCTCCAGACTGAGCATAGTCGCGCTACCCCCTCTGCCACGCATACGGTAATTTTACTCCATGTTCGAGTCGATTGTGTCTTTGTGTGACGTCCGTGTCTTTGAACGGACCAATCACGGCACGGGACTTCGCTAACCTCGTCTAATTTTTGGCATCATCGGTTGCATGAAATAATTGCTCTAAACTCGGTCTAGAGCAGCGGTCGGCAACCTTTTAGCAGCCAAGGACCACATAGTAGGTAACGATGTTGACGCGGGCCGCACTTTGTTAATATTTATGACTTTATCAGACATTGTCGTTTGTTAATATTACATACAAAATAGCCAGGGAGGCTCGCGGGCCGCAAGTGAGGGGTTCGCGGGCCGTGGGTTGCCGACCGCTGGTCTAGAGGATTCCTAGTCTATGTTGGGATTAGTCCGGTTTCCTCACGATGTTTTCCTTCACCGAAAAGCGACTGGTAAATATCATATGATATTTCGTGCATAAGTTCCGAAAAACTCATTGGTACGACCCGGCGGGGTTTGAACCCGCGACCTCCGGATTGAAAGCCGCACGCGCATACCGCTAGACCACCACCGCTTGAAGAGGTTTTGTGTTAGATGACTGTAGTTTTAATTTTTAATTACATTTTTATAAAAGATGTACCTAAGTAAGAAAATTAACAAAAAAAATGTCAACGTATTTGTAAGGGACCATGTATATTGTTAGTGTAATTTATGATCATAATGTATTGTTTCCAAAAAAATATTTTTGAACAAAGCTTACCACTTATTAGGTTAAATTGTGGTGTATTTAGTCAGTATCCTGGAAAGGTCACTAACGAGGTATCAAAGGAAAAATGCTTACGGTCAACTGAACGTAAATAATAGAAAATGTTTATCTGTGCGTATGTTTGAAACATGAGAAACCTAACAACAGGGAAGAATGTAGAAAAAAAAACTTGTCTACCAGCCCAAAGCGGGCTGTGTACGAGCTCGTATTACCTAAATTCTCCGCTGTCAGTGATAGATTTATTATTAATATAAGTTTAAACTTTACAGCACATAAAAGAAGTACAGTCAACTGTAAAAATATGGGTGCACAAATCATCTCAAAATTATGTCCCATAGCTCTTATGTCAGTGTATTAAGAACTATGGGACATATTTTTGAATAAGTTGGCTACACCTATATTTTTACAGTTGCCGTTACAACAGGCGGACTTACTGATTTGTTTTCGAAGGCGCTGTTTTTAATTGTCAAGCAGATTAGGCTCTGCGTTTACCTTACCTTTAGTATACCTATTCTGAATATTAACGTTAAAAAGATAGGTCATCGGCGCAAGTAGTAGACACACAAATGGCCTTCATTACCCGACCATTAATTCTTCAGAGAAAATGAACGCGCCAAGTGCAGTATAAACAACAGGGTAATTCAGCGTTGGTACTTGACATACGTACTTGCACGGAAGACACTAAAAGCCTCAGGTATTCAACGGGAGTCTAGTTTATTGCTAAAGCTAGGCATTATTCTGCACGTATGGTTTATGTATAACCACATCTGTTGCGTTAACGCAGTAGCATTATGAGAAATGTGTGAGTCTAGGCTAGGAATGTAATAGTTCTTTAATAACAGTGCAAAGTAGGTAGATGTATTTTAAATGTGAAATATGTACATACATTAATATTTGAAAAAGTAGTAGTAATTTGAAATAGAGAGTTACCGTCATGGCAAATTATGTAGCTACAGTACATTTACCTACTGCCATCTTTCGACAGAAGATTAAAACTGTTAGAACGCCATTTGACTTTGATCATTATTCTTTCACTCATATGTGTTAAGGTGGTTCGATTTTCATACAAAATTCAATCAAAGCTCATTAAGTAACTACACACTATTAGTACATAAATATTTCCGCATTTATCTTCCTTCGAATATTCGTTTGCGCGAAATTAACAGGAAAACAATGTTTCATACAGAAATCATGCAAAAATCATAGTTAAATTTTCATCAATTTTACGTATGTGTGTGTCACAAATGTCGTGTACAGATACATTTGCGACGTTGCCATACCATTTCCGACGTTGCCGGGCTGACCACGGCGCGAATTTGGAGTGCCGTCATGTTTAGTGCAATTTTGTTGACACTGACGTTTGACAGGTACTTAATTGACCTAAGCGAGAATAAGTACCCGAAGTTCGTCAGCTTAGCTAAGAACTATCATGGCGTGTTATGCAAACAGTCGCTTTTTTGCTTACAAACGGAAGATTCCCGGTTCGATCCCCAGTCAATTGTATGCTGGAACATAACTTTTTGTATTTTTGTTACATCTAAATTTCGTATTGTTTTTTTATTTTTATTTAATTTTTCTTATTATCATAAATCGATTGATTAAGTATGGTATGGGCTACACGTATTCGTTTATTTTTGACAAAGAAAATTAGAAATTATACTCTACCTAATCTCTCTTATTTTTACAATCAGGACATCCTGACTGCAATAAAAAAGAGATATATAAAATTTCCTGTGGATAAAATAATGGATTTTGTCTATGAATGAAAAACACAATTATTACTATAGTTTGTTTTTTTTAGCATTAGAAATAAGGTAAACAATCTTGACGTGTCTTTTAATTGAAAAACACATTTTAAAAATAAGTTACGGCAAATATGTAACAATTATAAATCAAATACGATCATTTATATTCTTCTGCTTTCATAAGTAATAGTTTTTTGATTTTTAAAAAGCGTTTAAATCTGTGTGCCTAGCCAAGATGCCAGTCGTTCGCTCCGTAGCGAACGTTAGGGTAATACCTGTCTCTATCACTCTGCCATATTAATGCGACAGACACGGCTGCGCTTCGGTCGCTACGGAGCGTAAACCATTGGCACCTTGGCTAGGCACCCTGGTCATCTGGAAAGCGAAACACATACGGAACGCGTTTCTATTACTCAATACAGTGGCCAGTTGCAAATTCGGGCAAACTTAACTATACCTAAATCTGGGTGCCTAGCCAAGATGCCAGTCGTTCGCTCCGTAGCGAACGTTAGGGTAATACCTCTCTCTATCACTCTGTCATATTAATGCGACAGACACGGTTGCGCTTCGTTCGCTACGGAGCGTACACCATTGGCATCTTGGCTAGGCACCCTGGTCATCTGGAAAGCGAAACACATACGGAACGCTTTTCTATTACTCAATACAGTGGCCAGCTGCAGATTCGGCGGTAATCTTAACTATACCTAAATCTGGGTGCCTAGCCATGATGCCAGTCGTTCGCTCCGTAGCGAACGTTAGGGTAATACCTCTCTCTATCACTCTGCCATATTAATGCGACAGACACGGCTGCGCTTCAGTCGCTACGGAGCGTAAACCATTGGCACCTTGGCTAGGCACCCTGGTCATCTGGAAAGCGAAACACATACGGAACGCGTTTCTATTACTCAATAAAGTGGCCAGCTGCAGATTCGGTTTTAAAGTTAACTATACCTAAACCTGGGTGCCTAGCCACGATGCAGGCTAGTAGAGTTCTCTTTCACCTTCAGCAGAACCGGGAGATCCAAACCTACCTACTTTTCATCTAATAATCTCAAGAATCAGTGCATGATTCAAACTTTACCGGTTGCCGTGGTAAGACCTAGGATTTACCATATCGGTGTTGGTAAAAGCCCGAAGTAAACTAGTAAGATTTAACATTTCGGGCTTTTACCGATCGGCATCGGTAAAACCTAGGTTTTACCGGTAAATCCTAGGTTTTGCCGTACTTCGGGCTTTTACAGTAACATATATATAATAATTGCTCGTTTAAAGGTAAGATAACACAAAGGAGAAACAAAAAGAAATTACCTACTCGCACCAGTCTTGAACCCCAATCCTCTTGCACGTAGTTATTTCCACGAACATACCGTTACGCTATTGCAATGCAACATACCTACTTACGTTGTGTGAAATTGTCTACTACAAGGATCACGGAAACACTGTTTGCATGTGTGAGTAATACTAGGAAAAAGCGTGACAGCAACACTCCGTCGAATTAAAAAGGTGGTTTTTGCACAATGAAGTATTCAATGTTTACTTTAATTGTTCAATATTTATTTAAAGAGTGCGCGAAACATACTTTTAAGTATACAAATACCATGACCATTTCACAAAAAAATAAAACCTGAAATTTTGCAAAAGTGGTGCCATCTAGCGAGAGTTAAGTTTTGAGTAACCTAGGCGAACCACCTTAACTTGTTAAATATTAATATTAACGCCATCTACTTGAGAGTAGGCTGAAGGTTATAGTGCCATCGCTCGGATTTGTACCATATCTTTGGCCTAATACAGTGGAGTGGATGGCGTTATCTTTATTAATATTTAACAAGTTAACACATATCAGTGAAAGAACATGGATCAAAGTCAAATGGCGTTCTAACAGTTTTAATCTTCAGTCGAAAGATGGCACTAAATTTACAGTGGCTATATAATTTACTTTGACAATCCGCCTCTGTACAATATTCTCTTTGGTAGTAGGTAGGTACCTTGTGCGGAAGCGCTGGTGGCCTAGCTGTAAGAGCGTGCGACTTTCAATCTGGAGGTCGCGGATTCAAACCCCGGCTCGTACCAATGAGTTTTTCGGAAGTTATGTACGAAATATCATTTGATATTTACCTTCCAGTCGCGAGGCGGTGAAGGAAAAAATCGTGAGGAAACCGGACTAATCCTCTATAAGTTTTTCAATCGTTCTACAAAAGCGGTTTGCTAAAAACTATATATATAGTTTCTCTATCTGTTTCGAGTCTCTTTTCTCTATCCCGGTTAACCACACACGTAGGTCTCAACGATGTTATTGGAATGAATTAATAATATTGTGTTAAAATCTTGTTTTAAGAAGCTGGTACAATCCTAGACCAAGGTTGATAGGTTAATCAACCGTTATTTTCACGAATAGCATCCATTATTTGTATACTTACAGCGGTTGTATTTCAAATTGATTTGGAATCCAGTATTTATACACCTTGTTAGGCGATTATCGATACGCCCGCGGGCCGCGGCAGATACCGATAGGTATTCGATGCCAACACAAGTTTTGTATGCATTATGGGATTATTACAAATAATGTTATATCTAGCCGATCAAATATACAGCACACTAAAATTTTATTGATATTTCTGAGTCGAATAGCGGTCCACGCAGTTATCGTCGATCGAAAGCAAAAGTGTTAATTAATGCAGTTGTGGCTCATAAACCTACCGTTTGTATTACTGTAAGGTAAGATCTAGGCAGCAAAAATACACTTTCTATTACCTAAGTCAGTAAAAAATGTGTCTATTTACGCTAATAACTGTGAATTAAATATATACAGACGCAAGACGCGAAGATAATTCAATTATAATAATTGTGTACATCTGCACGCGGCTTATACTTATTATAAAAGAAATGTAAATTGTAAAAAATGGCACACATTTTAAACTTAAGAGACGAGTATCGTAAAAAGTATAATGAATGGGAGCAGGCAATGAGTGTATTCCGTGCTCATTGTTGCCGATTTCAGACAGAGATTTCCTAATAGCAGCTATTAGTCGGCCGACCGGGTGGCGTTGCGTGCACTGTCACTACCGGCCTTACTATCACACAAAAAACATAATTATTCCTAGAACGGTAATACCTAACCTACTGAAACCTTCCTTTGCGTAGAGATCGAGTAACGGTAACGGAGCGAGTGTCGTGTCGAGATATTCGGTAGTGATGACCACCTTCGCAGGTAGCGGTTGTCCAACTGTAAAGAAGCCTCGATATGTAATGAGGCGTGATTAGTAATTATCGTCAGTAATTACGCATCATTTAAAGCGTCAGTAGGTGAAGCATAGTTCAGTTATAATCGTACCACTGTACGGCAATGTGACAGTTGTAGTTTCATGGTAAGATTACAATCTGCGATTTGCGGGCAAGAGGGAGCGCGGTCATTAGGCGCCGAAACTTGGGTCGTCGCTCATGGCTGTAAACGGTACTCAAAGCTTCAGTTAACTTACAAAATATCTTGACTACGAACTCGTTCCTAGTAGGTATAACTCGACATCAGCATCCGTAACTCGTACCTAAATATGTGCAATCGAAGATCTCGATCGTAAATAACATCTCGATGGACTCGGTTAACTTCGTTAATAATTAATAACAATCCACGAAATTCGCGGTACTACAAATAAAATACCTACCACACCATGAAACTTGGAAATGGTACCCAATCAGCAGACAAAAATATCATAGGGACAGTCAAGGCATTAATTATCGTCAAAAAAAGAAAAATATGTATATATGTATATGGCCTTATTGCCGACAGGTCTGCACTGCACCACATGCATGACTGCACTTAGGAAGCTCAAAAATCGCTCACCATGAAGGTTATGGGTCTTTTGGCTTTTCGCCGGGGTCGGTCTTTAGCCTGGAAAATTACTTGGAAACTTGATTTGCCCATAAACGCGCCGCGCCGTCTTAGAGTTTTTGGAAAAAGAATATTGCTAGATCATTTTTGAGTCCAAAAATATTTTTTTTATGATATAGGAGGCAAATGAGCAGACGGATCACCTGATGGTAAGCGCAACACCAGAAGGGTTGCAAGCGCGCAATCTTAGCGCATTCGGACCATTTTTTAAATTTTCTTACAAATTACGAGAGATAATCCAATGCTCTGGTTTCACGAAAATCGGGTCAGAATATATACATGGGTTCCTGCATGCCGTTTCTGGTTTATTGCATTTTTTAACATAGCGGCCCTCAACTGTATCCGTTTTCACACTAAGGACTAGGTAGGTACTTACCTACTACCTAGTTACATTACAATATTTTTAAAACGCTCAACTATACAAAATCGTGATCTATTGTGATCAAAATTTTTTTCACTAAGTGATTTATTTAAAGCTGTCCAAATATAAAAAAAAAGTTGAAAGAATTTAGAGAGCGCCAATACTTACCTTATTACGTGCACAGCGGTACGTTCAAAATTCAATATTGGAGATGAGAAGACTAAAAAACATCGAACTGTTATGAATAAGCTCACCCTCTCTACGTGAAACGAAAGTGGCTCGCGGCCCGATTCGAACAATGCTTATAAGATGTCATAGCGATACGATACAGATCTGTCAATTTCAAAAGTGACATTGTTTTAACCAAAAATGTTACGTTTGACACTGACAGATCAGTAGGTATCGTATCGCTGTGACATCTTATAAGCATTGTTCGAATTGGGCCGTCGGTCGTTTTAGGAAAATAAAATCACGACACAGATCACGTAACGCACGAGACGCTATTAAATTTTCCGCTTGACAAGCTCTTAACTAGTTAATGGCACTATACTTAATCTGTTTCTCGATCCCCATTAAATAGCATCGATCAAATTTAGTCAAATTAATTGTATTAATCGTGTCAGTTTATTTATATATTTTTTGTATGCAAAGAAGAGAGCGGATTGAACGCCGAGGCTTATAGTTCGTTTTTTTAGCATTAGAAAGAACTTGAAAGAACGTAAGCGATCTTGACATGTCTTTTAATTGAAAAACGCGTTTTAAAAATCAGTAACTATTACCAGAGATATATATAACTCCGTATAAGATAAATAAAGTCTAAGAAAAAAACGTGCCTCGGACGGCCAAGAAAAAGTCATTCTCGAATAGATGGCGCCATTACCTTTGGCCTATTCTCGGCTAGATGGCGGTAACGACACCGTTTGGTATTTAACAATTTTAACACATATCAGTGAAAGAACATGGGTCAGTATTGAACAATAAAAATTAAGAATCATTTATCCGTAAAAATATTTTGATTATTTTATACATTTTCAATTTTATTTTAAGTTTTAATCGTGTGTCGATAGATGGCAGTAAATGTACCGTGACTACAAAATTGACAATGACAGGACCCCTCTATACTAAATATTCTTTTTGCTATTACTTATGAGAGCAGAAAAATATAGATGAGCGTATTAGATTCATAATTGTTACATATTTGCCGTAACTTATTTTTAAAATGTGTTTTTCAATTAAAAGTGACATCAAGATTGTTTACCTTATTTCTAATGCTAAAATAACGAATTATAGCGCACGGGAAACGTGTAGCAGAGCCCGGCGGACTCATGTCGCGAGAACAATATGGACCGGCCATGCCGAGTCCATACATACATTTAACAAAAACTTTATGAAAGTCGAAAGTAACGCTTTCACTAGCGGGACGTTATTGTATTGTGTGTCAATTGTAAAACATCCAAATTGGTATAATGAAGTTCTTTACGGTCAATTGTAAATTTATTTACAAATGGAACAATTAGGTCAAACATAATTAAGTTTGCTAGTTGTATTGGCGAAATTGCCTCCGTGTACCTAAACAATGTACAATATATAATGGAGATTCTTGATTAGTACTAGGTGTCTAGCATATCTTGTCAAAACTCGCGCGATTTTATACTTTATGCGCAACTTGAAATATGGAGTCGCGCCATTTTCGGATACATGCTAGAGCTAGCTCTCTCATGTTATCTTAAGAAGTTACATACGTGCCTACTAATTATTTATTATAAGATAAGTTGTTACTTTGTTGTCATTTTCCTAATCAGGAGACTTACCTAGAACATCTTAACCGGAATAACCTATAAGCTTACTGTCTTGATCATGAATTTCCAGTTTCTTCAGTTTCTAATCTAGATTGGAAGGTCATATCATAACTTGGCATTAGTTTCCTAAGCGGATCCTTTATGAGCCGTGTCAAGAAGCAGGGATACTTACATACACCTAATAAATTCGAGTCTACTATAGGTACGCGAAATGAGGTTTATGCTCAAAGAGTAAATTGCATAAGCCAGTCTTTATCCTTATTTAACCACTATAGAATCATATAGATAATTAGGTACTACTTGGTAAATAATTATACGAAAATTGCGGCTTTATTACATTGTAAACTAATCATCTAATAATAAAGCTTAACGTGCTATTCGGTTACAAAGTTGATACAGAAGCTGTTAGCTCCTTAAAGTTATAGCAGTAACTTTGCTTGTAAGTAAGTAGGTACAGGTGAATTCTGTAAAATAATTACACGGGGAACTGTTACATAATTAGATGAAAGTATAATCAAAATCAACAGTTATTTATTCTTAGGCGTCTATACGACTATGCGACTTCACTCTATAGTTCGTTTTTTTAGCATTAGAAATAAGGTAAACAATCTTGATGTGTCTTTTAATTAAAAAACACATTTAAAAAAAGTTACGGCAAATATGTAACAATTATGAATCGAATACGATCATTTATATTCTTCTGCTTTCATAAGTAATAGTTATTGATTTTTAAAAAAGCGTATTTCAATTAAAAGACATGTCAAGATCGCTTACCTTCTTTCATGTTCTTTCTAATGCAAAAAAAAACGAACTATAAACACTAACCAGATTTCGGATATTTATCGTTGTTTTACACCTCTATCTAGATTACCCGGAACATGTTTTTGGTACTGATTTTGAAAGTCAGTACCGGGAAGAATCTGGTTCTTTCATATAAAAGCACCAACGGTAGCGGTTATGGGGCTGCGGCAGGTTTCCAAGTACCAAATATCAGAGCTTGCTAATACGGTTCTCGGACGCTATACTATCCGCAAACCAAACTGACGACCGGGGTAGTAAAACTTTGTCGTTCACACTTGCATAGTCGTATCAAGAGCTAAAGGTTAGTTTGGCTTGCGGATAGTATAGCCGTGCCGGGTTTAGGTATGACATTTACGCTTTGTTATTTACCATTTGAGCCGGAGGGGGAGGTGAGGGAGCGTCCAGGGCGTGTCACAAGTCGCCCCAGATGACAGCGCGCTTGCCTCGGTCCACGGACGCCAGCAGTCCAGACTGCGGGTGCCACGATACAGCTGTCACCGCCGCCCTGCAAACGATCACGTACCTAAGTACTTTATTTATTACATAACATGGTCCATTGACCATTATTTTATTCATATCCATACAATGTACCTAATTACAACTACTCCATCAACTGTCACCGCACAGAATTAAGCCTTCATAAATATATACAAATATCTTCCATGCTCCTATGTTAGAACAGGATAGCAATATTTAACTTCACCTATAGACGTTAAAAAATGTCCATAAAACATTGTGTTATAGTATGAATAATCTCAGGTGATTTTTTCGGGCTCGGACCCTAATCTGTTAAACAAAAGATATTGTTTCCTTTATGCAGTGGTTACAATGCTTACTGCTAATAGCCCCGACGTAAGTAACGAGAACAAACCCATTTAAAAAGCAAATCTACCATTCTAATTATAGGGTTCAAATTCTTGAATCAGCCCATTCGGAGATAACACGTTTTTGTTATCTCAAAAAACAAGACCACCCTAATTGTTCTCTGAACAAGCTGTCTTATGAATTTGAACCTTAATACTATCACGATAGTTGCTTTTTAAACGACATGGTTGCTTTGGCACGAGCTGTAGACCGCTCTTAAAAGAAACAAAGGCTTTTGTTTAACGGATTAGCACCCGAACTCGAAAAAATCATCTGAGAAAATTCATACTATAAAATGCAATTTCCTTCTCCTATTATCATAGTAGCTCAACGTACCATGTAGTGAATGATTTAGGTACATTTGCTAACGGTATAATACAGATTTAGGATACAGGTCAACTAAATATTTATTTGTCGTTTAAATAAATATTTGGTCACACCTACGACTAAACCGAGTCATCGTATAAGGCTTTATTAAGAATTAATTCTGAAAGCTTCTGATGTGCAAGCGCTACCAACGCGGCACTGACCAGAGCTTTCACCTAGTTTATCATTATTTACGATACGCCTGAGTCGAATAGCTACACAAAAATGAATTTATTCGAAATCAAAGAGATTATTTTTATATCAAATTACCTTTACATTGCAAGCTGCTGTAAGCTATGGTGAGAGTAGTAAGGCATGCGACATTCGAACCGGACATCGTTGTCAAACCCCGGAGGTCTATTCAGATAGTAGTTTCTTGTTATCAAACGGTTATAAAAATCTGAATACCGCTTCAATCTCAGACCAATTACTTTTTCGAAACAGATTAGAAAGGAAACTGTTTACACTATACTCGTACATCTGCGAAGATATTCAAACATGTGTAAAGTTTCCAATCCGCATTTTATTTGCTTCGCTTTTGCACGACACGTTGCAATTTGTGAAAATGCAGTGACACTTGGCAAAGTTGATACATATACGAGTAGGTGGCCTAGAGTGGTTCCCAACTGTTGGACTGGAAGCCAACGAGAACCAACTCGCATTTAGTGAAGGGAGGGGGGAATAGTTTGATTCCGCTTCTGTTGACGCCATATTTTCACGGAAACAAACGTAATGGAGCATGAAGCATATCATTTTCGGACAAATTAAAGACGCGTAATCTATTATGAATTATCAAAACTGGAATCGCAGATGTGGATGTGAAGGCCGCCAAGCTCAAGTGGGATTGGGCGGGACATATCTGTCGGATGCACCCGGACAGATGGGCCAAAATAGCGACCGAATGGGCACCACAGATCACCCGAGGCAGAGGCAGACCAAAAATGAGATGGCAAAACGACCTGGACTCATTTTATGGCGACTGGCGGGAGCATGCACAAAGCCGTGACGAGTGGCGAAAGACAGGGGAGGCCTTTGCCCAGCAGTGGGACACAATATAGGCTATTTAAAAAAAAAAACTATTATGGGAACAAAAAATATGCAAAAAGAACAAAAAAATTGCATAAAGTAGAAAAAACTGAACAACCAACCCATCAGTTGACCAAAAATAATTCTTAATGTATTATTACGTTTATTTTTGTATTCATTTTAAATACGGTTGTAAGATAATTTAGGTACGCGCATTAATCACAGGTTCTAGTTATCATGATGAGAAAGAAAGAAACATTGACCCATGGCAGCGTGAGCTCAATTCGAAGAAAGTGAACACCGAAGTTTATGTTCGAGGTTTATTAGTACTATCGGCCAAAGCTAGAGTCGACCACCTTAAAGGCGCATTTTGTTTGAAGCGGGAACATCTGCCCGAGGCTCTTCAGCTTTCGTCCACCAATGAAATTTGGGGGCGGACCACTAGAATTTCTCTTGAAGTTTTTTGTAAAAAAAATGTGTATGGGTATCGGTCATCTGTTTGAAATGCAACGTCTGGTCATGTCCTTTAGGACCCCAGCAGGTAAACGCAGTTATTCGATGCTTGACTGTCCAACGAAAAACCCCCACGCTATAGTGAACGTCTCTAATATTTTGGAGCCCTGGACTAGTACCAACTGTTGGAACAGGAAGCTCAAAATATGTTAGTCCCCGTATGGTGTTGATAGCTTTGTAGACTAGGAAATAAGTATAACTTATAACGCCACTCCAAAGATGCGCAAAAGGACACTTGTAAACTACTTTTAATATTACCGACCATATTCCAATACAATCGAGCATCAGTTTAGGCGACAATAGTTGAACGCTCTTACTGATTTAACTATAAAGTCGAGTTCATTTAGGGTCCATATTGGGTAGCATAATAATTGATTGTCCTAATGTAATGTTACGCATAAAACTCATTTCGCATAATTGTTATTGTGCTGGAAATATTAACATTTCTGAAAAATTATAACACAAACCTAACCTAACCTACCCTATTCTATACAACATATGCAAAATATTTTGGAAAATACTTCCTGTTTCAGCTGGGGAAAAAATATGCGAAAAGAGATTTATGCGTGGCATTGCATTATGACAATCAATTATTATGCGATGAGATAGGATCCCGTTCATTTATATTTAACCAGTTTGTCCGCGTAGATATTTTTCGACCGCATTCAATTACTACTCGAACGTAAATTTTAACTGATATTGTTTTACATTCTCAAAGCTAAATAGCCGACAAGTCAATAAAACATTTGTTGTGCATCGGGTGCAGCGACGGTTGAGCATGCTACATCGTTTTCAAATGCAGTCCAAGATATTTGACCAGTAACTCTAAATTTTTAATATAAACGTAACGTGCCTAACAATACGGTACAATTTACAATGGATAGGAAATCGAAAGGAGTAGCTTTTTTATACTATAAGTAAACCACCAAGAAACATCTGGCTACACTCACTTAAAATTGAATGCATTCTAATGACCCAACTCAAATTCCTAACCTCGCAATTTCGGTTCTAAAATTAAATCTTTTGACGACTGGCCTTTTTTCTGATTGTGAACAATGACAGTTACTTAACAAAAAAAGGATCTTTGTTTCTCATTGGTCAACAAATTAGGGGCGGGTCAACTCCAAAATCAACGTTTGCAAGCGACACTGTTTTGAAACTGGTCGACTCTGGCTTTGGCTGATAGTACATACATTACACGAACGTTTCGAGGTAGGAAGCTAGGAAAGTTCTTCAGTAACCTTAGTCTTCCTTTAAAACTTTATAATGTACAGTCGCTATCATATATATCGGAGCGGCCGGGGTGCTCACAAATATCTGAACACGCCTCTATTGTCAGGGCTTTAGAGTGTGTGTTCAGATATTGTGAACACCTTGCTTGGCCGCTCCGATATATATGATGGCGACTGTACATTAAAAATATTAAAGAAAAAAGTAAATAAATCTTGGAGTTCCGTATGCCAGTGTTTTTAATTAAGTTCAATTATAAATATAATTCTTAAAAATCATATTAATAATATCTATCTATCTACCTAGATAAATATATTCTTACGGAGTCAATAAAATGTTGACAACGATGTGACACAGAACATTAAGAAATTGTGAAAATATATTTCAACATTGTAGAAAAATACTCTAATGTATAGCATCGGCTATTCATAAGTAGGTAGGTATCATGGAGATAGATACATATCAAGAAAGCGCAGAAACTTCAACGTGCAATCACAATTCTTATACGGCAGGTGGCTCTACATGTGAAGAGCTGTAGAGTTCAGATAAATGCAATTCTACTTTCAAAAGAGACACCTAGCAGACGAATAAAAAAACTGGGTCTTACTATCCTATTGACGAACAGTTCGTACTTAAACGGCAGCGTAATAAATCTGTTACCGGCTCTGCCGACAATGTAATTCTATTAGCGGTAGCGCTAGCAGAAAACTAGTAGATCGACATAATATTAAAATAAAAAATAACTAGTGGCTCTGTGAGCTGTAGACCTCGCGAGCAGAGCTTAAAATGAGTAAATTAAATAAAAAATAAAATAAAAACAACAATTGATATGAAATTTAAGTGTAAAAAAATACAAAAAGTTATATCCCAGCATATAATTACTGGGTATCGAACCCAGACCTTCCGTGCAAACAAAAAAGCGAACGTTTGCAAAATAAACCATGATAGTTCTTACATGAGGTGACGAAATTTAGCTACTCATTCTCAAGTAAAAACTAAATATCTTAATACCTCCAAAACCAGCGAAATAAAATTTCTGAATTTTTGGCCATTTAATCTGTAAACATGTCTCAAAGAATACACTCTTATGATACAGATACGACTATTTGTTTAAGCGCGAGCTATCACAACTCTTCCATTTTGAAAAAATTCCAAAAACCGTCTCGACTAAAATTTTTTATTGAGTCATAGAATTCGGTTACAAAATTTCACGAGAATCGGTTAAGAATTGCGACCTGTAGAGGAGAACATCCGGACATACAAAACTAAATATCTTAATACCTCCAAAACCAGCGAAATAAATTTTCTGAATTTTTTACATTTAATCTGTAAACATGTCTCAAAAAGAATACTTTCTTATGATACCGATACGACTATTTGTATAAGCGAGAGCTATCACAACTTACCCATTTTGAAAAAATTTCAAAAAATGGCTCGACAAAAGTTTTTTATCGGTTCATAGAATTCGGTTACAAAATTTCACGAGAATCGGTTAAGAATTGCGACCTGTAGAGGAGAACATCCGGACATACAAAAGCAAAACGCCCGAGTCAAAACGTAGACCTTCGCTTCGCTTCGGTCAATGAGAATTGTGCCAACCAAATAACTGTTAAGAGAAAATATTAACAGATCGACCTTATTAGTCCCAAATTAGGCAAAGCTAGGCTAGACTATTAGGGGATTAGACTCTAACCTACTACGTACCATAAACATGAAACCAGGGACGATGGTCGCGAAAACTAGACATTGATATCTGAATTATTATCCTATGCCTTTTTAATCTATTTAATTATAGAGTATTTATTTTATATTAGATATTAATTACTTTTACACATTAAAGTTGCAATTAAGTTGCAATTTCATGAGCGCCTTACTTGAGAAAGTAAATAATGTCCAAAGAATCAATACAAGAAGTTTGGTCAAACACTTTAATGACATATTATTGACATTATAAATGCTTGAAACTAACAACCAATAAATTAATCATTATGTATGTAACTAAGTATATAGACTATAGATATGATATAATCACTATTAATATGCGAATGAAAAAGGTCAGAATTACTTACATAGACACTTATCATCATTGCTTAACCCAAACAATGAAAATACCAAATCGGTAGGTAAATAAAGAGAGGCCTTGAGCAAAGGCTAGTTTTGAAGCAAATCGCCTTTATTCAGCGATATATCGGATATGGAAGGATTGTGATTCTAGTGCGGCCGTGACTTCGCGAATATAGGCTGTCCGCGGCGGGTTGTGTTGTGATTGTCGGATCGCAGCTTTAAGGCAGGGTCCACGGAGAACGAACCGGAGCGTGACTTCTTTGCCGCAACTACTTACATATTAAATCGTTCATGGAGACTCATAACGTAAACAATTCAAATTTAGCTACGCGTGGTAAATGTAGACCTTCATATGTAATATGTAGGTACGGACATTTAACGTCACGAATTACAAAACTCTCAACGAGGGTGAGAGCTGCCGAGTGTTGGATGGGGGGGCTTTGAGGCCGAAGCGGCTTCTGCTGCGGTGACGATAAGGAATGCTGCTGTCCTGTTAAAACCTGCAGACCCCGGAACCTGTGTAGGCTTATGATGAAGGGTTGAGGGGTTATCAAAGCTGGCCGGTGCCAGCGTGGCGCCTACCAGGATGATCACCTCCGTCGCGAGTATACCCGTTCCTTGTTTAGGCGGGATGCCTGAATGCATTTCTCCACGTATAAAAAATGATCTCATATACTGCTAATTTCTATATGCAAATACAACACGGAAATAAAGAGGTAAAACACGAAATGCTCTTTCCGAGCGAGTTAGCCTTGAAACTAGCTTTATTAATTCGTGCTTATTCTGTCCCACTATTGGACAAAGGCCTCCCCCTCATCTTGCATTCGTCCCGGTTTTGAGTTACCTACCTACATCTAAGCTATATAATCACAACTAACTAATAACTATTGGCCACTTGCCCCAAAAATACCTAAGAAAGCGCTCACTACTCGCTCCGCATCTCTCAGACCACCGCAGTAGCTAGTGTATCCCCGGGGTAAGGCTACCCATAAAGAAGAATTAGCGTCTGGTTTGCTTGGCTCGTTTACACATACCGAACCGGGCTGCGTATAACAAGCCGCCTCGAATATCCAATATGGGTAGCAGGAAGCGTCATAAACATCATGAGATCTGGCGCCGAGCTAGCAATTGTTTCCTTACGTGCTCTTTCAATTTACTGACATTGTATTAGGTTCTTTTCTGGGTTAGTAAAGAGCGAAGATTCCGTCAGAACCGCCTATCAACTTTGTGTGGTTCAAGTACCTGATATGTACAAATACGGGATGCCGGACCAGATTAAAGGCCTTAGGCACTTTTAATGAAACTTCTAACTGCGCTAAAATATATGCTATTCAATAAAATATATACTCACTATGGAACAAACGATATCAAAGTGATCCTTTCAGCACTTAGATTTACAGTAGGTAGGTGGTAGGTAGCTCTAGTTTGCATTAATAATTCTATTCATTTATAAATATTTTTTATATATTACCTACATATAAAAAAATGCAAAACTATTAGCTTTTAAAATTCGTACCTTACGCCGCCACTTCGCACGACTTGAAATGCTGCAATTAAGTAGGTACGTCACGGAGGTTTATTCTGATAAAAATAATGGTTCATTGATCTTATAGCTGCCAAGTCATATAAAAAACAAAGCCAGATCAAATTCATAATATAAGCTGTTATGATGTAGAATAACCTTTACGATTGTATAAAATAATATTAAGTAATTCAAGTCAATCTCGTTGTGCTACGGCGTAGTTCGTAGCAGGGTTTTCGTGCAATTAAAAATTGTAGAAGCGTGACGACGATCACTTGAGATTTAAGTGGCAAATATAATTTTCACCACATCAGCACGTATGTAAAGGCTTTCTTTTATTTTTCATACCTGATGATTTTATGTATTTTATCCTCTAGAACTCTAGAGTGACAAAATAATTAGAAGCCAATTTTGAGTTGTTTTGTTTTCTCATGTCTGGTAGTGAAATTGAGTTTTAAACGCTGATTCTCAATGGTATGTAGGTATGTATCTAATAAAGTTAATTTAGGTTCGATCTGTAATGTTCGGATCGGACATCAATATTACCACGAGAAAATATTAAAACAACAACTTTGTCACCGTGTAAAATAAATAACTATAAAATTGCCGGAACGTCTCATTTCTTTTCAAAAGATTTTTTTTACGCACTTGCTTGGGTATGGTAAGTACACGATCTGCACAACGACCGCTCCAGTTAAAAGTTACACTTGACATGTAAGTGATTTCAATTAGGTATAATTATTTACCATTTTTTAATGTGAGATATTTATTAAGTAAAGGTACCTTTCAAATGTCAGACACCAATTAACAATATGTATTTACTTACTTATATATATGGAAATAATCTTCACATGCCGTTTTATGTTTAGTCTCATATATCATACTCACTCATTGCAGAGGTGTACAATCATACTCGGATACCTATTTTTTTCAAAGGTATACAATACTTTTAATATGTTACAATTTTTTTTTTGTGCGCTCCCTTTCCACCCTTTGCGACACAAATGTCGAGCGAGTACCTACTCGACAAAGTAAACGGTAAAATAAATTATGTATACTTATACTTAGAGAAGTTTTAACGACACAAGCAAGTGTATAGGTACCTACTTTAACCCTAAACTGATAGTTATTCCGAATATCCTTTGACACAGGCGGCAGGCTTTGAGACAGGCGTATGAGTGATCACAATATGTAGTTCAAATATGTTTATGTGTAAATATAAATGAGAACAATCATGATATTTAAAGTGAGTAAATGTATGCATATAATATATAATTGATCGTTTAAAGGTAGGTAGCTATAAGATAGACCGTAACACGGTAAGCTGGTTACACAGACGCCACACAAACGATATTAAATTCTAATTTTTAATTATCACTGTAAGTAATCATTTTTAGTAAGGCAAAAAATAAACAGTAAATTACTTATCTGATTGGTTTTATTGCTACAATAGTCATAAAATATCTAAGTATAACATAATAATCTCATTCCCGTGGCGTCTTGATTCATGACCGCATTACACGCCTCCTGTTCGGAAACAGGTTACCCAATAAAGCAATTTCAAGAATGGCTCGGTCGTTCGCCTCGACGCCACAAAAAGCATGCAAGTAGAGATTAGGCTAGACGATGTTCATTACACAATAATTTGATATTGCGAGTGAAATAATCGTAGCAGGGCGATATTATTGGGATGGGCGCTCACGCTCGCTTGCCGTCGACAATGGCGTAGCCATGTGAGCATTCACACATATCGATATCATTGTTGCTTATGATACGTGACGGTTGGAGATCCGCGTCTGCTAACGTCGCGTCGCCGTCACGGTATTCCGTTTGATGGAGGAGGGTGTGCAGAGCGCAACTTAGCCTCATTAGTGGCGAAAAAAAAAGATACCTGCACTAGCAAATTTAAAGCTCGAGCTGTAGGTGACGTGACGGCATGGTCGACCGACCGACAAGTCACATTATAAGTATTATTTTGTTAGCGAGTCTTTTAAAAGTCGTTTAAAACTTGCCATACAAACAAATACTACACGCGATTACATAAAGAATACTGACCGGGTTCGAATCCCGGTTATGTATGATAGATTAAAAAAAAAATGCCTTTATTATTAAATCTAAAATCGAAGCCATGGTTCCTAAGAACAGATTTCACTATCTCTCATAGTTTCTTCTGACTTCTCCATACTGACCCATTTGGATTGATCACCCTGTATAAATAAAAGAAAGTTCCAAATTCTAAACCGCCAAAATTGACGACGATTGGCGGTGGCAAACAACTATAGAGCCCGCGAGTTGTCAACCAATAAATAAAGACAATAATTTAGATACAATAGAAAGGCTCGTACTACCTTATACTTCCGGAGTTAGATTCCCACATTCATTAATCTAGAGTTGATGTATTAATTAGTGTTGAATAACCCAACCAACTAAACCTACTAATTCCTGATGGCATTAGAAGTAAATAACTCAAAATTTTCTAATTTAATGGTGTAAAATAAATCAATATTATAATGTCGTCAAGTTGTGGAAACTTGCCCGTACTACCATACAATTACGACTATATCGTTTAGTAGTAGGTATAGTCAGTGGCTTAATATAAGTAGGTATCTACTTTTCTATACAGCTATAGTATGGCGACGAGGGTACTCACTTACTGTACCTAGAGTAATAAAAATAACTGTTTACAACCTACAGAAATTGGCTTATTGACAAGGATGCATTTACCTAGATGTTTTATGAGTCGTATTTTTTGGAAGGGAAGAGTGCTTCGTCTGCAGCAGTAATACTTATTGATATAACATTTTATTTTACTCAAAATGGGCAACGGCATCTATGGTACACTAATACCGGAATGTTCAATCCCACGGTGTACTGGTGTATAATATCCATCTGTTATTAGTGCACCAATAAATTGATTCGGATATTGCACCTGCTCTATCCACATAACTGCGCGTTTATGTCCATGTTCATCTAATCAAGCACCAGGGAACTTAAACCATAAAAATAGTTTAATTATTTTCTCGATGCCTACGAGTATTACCCATGTTAAAGCATAAAATTATTAGTTGAGTGTTTTTTTTCCCACGAATACAATTAGATACGAAGTGATATGAATGTTAAAGATAAGCGTGCCGGTAACATGCAATAAATCTAGATGTTTCCTAGTTGAACAATAATTTAGCGTCGCACATGTTCTTGTTAATTTTGCAAACATAAAGCAAGGCCGCATGCTGCGCGCGGACGGCGACGGGCGACGCGGCGCGGCGGCGCGCGCGGCCGCGACTTGCCCTCTCTGCTCCACAACATGAGCGCCTACAATCCGCGTACATTTCCGCAATTGTGCGTACAGGAGACAAACCGTTAAACGATCCTTTGGAGCCGTCATCTAATCTAGATAGTCATTGTGTACTTACAAAAGGACAAATAAATATAGGCTACAAATATAATGACCACCAAAATATACTTTGGTACCCTAAATAAAAAAATCATGCTTACCAAAAAAAATTACTGAACACCAAAAAAATAAGGCCTAAAATTACAAATGTACCACCATTTTAATTACGACTGCACTTCAAATTGTATTCGAATACCAAATATATTGAATGATTACCAAAAATCATTAATGATCACCAAATCTTGAAGACCAAATAAATGCGATATTTTCACCTAAATAAACCACTGTGATACCAAAAAATTTATACATATTACCAAATAAAGTAAAATGATGCCAAAATTACCAGCCCCTCCCGCTCAACCCCCGTACCCCGCACCGCATAACTTAGGTAGGCATACTGAAATGCTACTAGAAAAGTATGTTAGGTTAGGTTTGTACTGCTATCAGTTAAGTGGGCTAGGTTAACACTGCGACCCTTACAGAAACGAATTGCTACTAGAAAAGTGGGTTAGGTTAGGTTTGAACTGCGACCCTTACAGAAAAGAAATGCTACTAGAAAAGTGGGTTAGGTTAGGTTTCAACTGCGACCCTTACAGAAACGAAATGCCACTAGCAAAGTGGGTTAGGTTAGGTTTGAACTGTGACCCTTACAGAAACGAAACGCTACTAGAAAAGTGGGTTAGGTTAGGTTTGAACTCCGACCCACACAGAAACGAAATTCTACTAGAAAAGGGGGTTAGGTTAGGTTTGAACTGCGACCCTTCCAGATAAGAAATGCTACTAGAAAAGTGGGTTAGGTTAGGTTTGAACTGCGAACCTTACAGAAACGAAATGTTACTAGAAAAGTGGGTTAGGTTTGAACTGCGAACCTTACAGAAACGAAATGTTACTAGAAAAGTGGGTTAGGTTAGGTTTGAACTGCAACCCATACAGAAACGAAATGCTACTAGAAAATTTTGCTTTGCTTTAATAGGATAGCACGATTTAAAAATTTGGTTATAATTTTACATTAAAATGGAGTTCTAATTTTGGTGGTCATTTACTATTTTTGGGTTTACAATGATTATTTTGGTGTCATTTTATTTAATAGGATAGCACGATGTAAAAATTTGGTTATCAATTGACATTAAATTGGGGTTTGAAATTTGGTCATTATTTACAATTTTTGGGTTAATAATGATTAATTTGGTGTCATTTCCTTTAATAGGATAGTAAAATGTATTAAAATTGGTAATCATTTCACATTAAAATGGTGTTATAATTTTGGTGATCATTCATTATTTTAGGGTGGTAAAGTAGATTTTTTTGGTATTAAATTTTATTAAATCTGGTGATCAGTTAAATAGCAGCCATAAATATATACCAGATAGCTATAAAATTCTACATTTTATTATTGATAATGATATGGGTAATATGCATCAAAACTACGTTATAGTTGTATATAAATTATTTACAAAATTTACCAAAAAACCGTAGTTTGTAATTTTATTAAAGTTACTAGACGGTAAGTCGTAAAATTAGGTATAGTATTAATAAGAGCTGTGTCTTGGAAATATTAGTTTTTAACCCGCTGTTGATTTGGAGACATTTATTTATTAGCTAGTTAAAATAATGCGCCAAATTGTTACCTTTTGAGAAATACTAAGAAAAAACTAACTATTAAAACTAACAAAAGAATATCACATGGTTAAATTAAATAAGTTTCAGCTAAAGCCGTAAATCAAACGAAGTAATTAACTAATTGCTTGGTTTAATTTACAGCGCATATAAAACAAAACGGTAAAATGAGGTATGAAACTTAAGTACTTATTAACAGGTACCTGGTACCTGAACACATTGGTTTTAGTGGCAATAGAGTTTAATCTCAGTGTAATTTATAAACAATGAAAATTACGTACTACCTTATTAAAAAATGAATTCCCATTTTCTAAAACAAAACATTAATTCAAACGCTTCAACTGCTTTTGCAGTATATATTTTTGTGCAGAAAAGTGTCAAACAAAGATAGCAACACATATATACCAAGGAAGATTAAGGCTGACTATGCTAAGCGCTCATACATACTCGTATGATGTCAAAATTATATCTAAATGATGTCAATGCGGTGCATTTAGCTAGTACCTATACTTGTTCGTATAACAAAATGACATCATTTTGATATCATAATGTAAATTTGAATTGGCCTCCAGGTCTGTGAGTAAAGATAAGAAACGTTACGCAGTATACATAACACATACCTACCGTATGAATTATTATAATGAGCTAACTAGATAACTCCACTAAAACAGTTAGTTTACTCCGATAACCGCCTGTTTATGAAAGGGAAACAATGGTCTGAGCACCAGGGGATCCTATCTTTATTACTCATCTCACTTTACGTCGATACGATTCTGTTCATTGATTTTACCCGCAGTAGATTAAACCTAGTGTTTATGCAACAACGGTACACAGTCACAATGCGAGTAACCCGTTGTAATGTTTACTTCAATATTGAATTAGTGTCCGCGTTAGCGATAAAATGAGCACGCAACTTGAAGTTTGAAGTAACATTAAAATTTGAGGACAAGAATTGCTGAGCAAAGATACGCAGAGGAATGTTTCCGCGTTTCTTTGTAGCCGTGTGAGAGAAATTATTTACACCATTGTAACGCAAGACGTGTGTGCAAATTAGCCCGATCATATCTCGGCATGCAGTTGGTGGACGTCACGAGCCGTGCTAACAATATGGTGTATTTACGCAGATTTACTGAAGAATGGAGTCCACCGGCGAGTGTAGGACGGGTCCGGAGCGGACAAAGCATCCAGCGCCTGAGCGCTACAATCTCAGAGGGCATATGTAAGACCGTTAAATTTATCTTACATAAGACCATCAAACATGAAAACATACCCGCAGTGGTTTATGGATCTAGTTTGCCGAGCACACCTTATATTACAAGGATGTATAACCCATAGTTAACCTACCTAGGAATAAAAATGAAAATACTCGCTTAATGTTTTTAAGCGACATTTTATTGGTTTCGTAATCGAATGATCGGGCACTTTTAGTAAGAATGACATTAATTTTAATTACTTAATAACGACAGTGTAGTGACTTAAATGAAAAACAATAAAATAAAATGGAATAAAGAAATATATCCAATCCAATATTTCCAATATTTTTCCAATATTTTAATTTCATTCTTAATAATGGTGTCTGCTCCGCATACTTACCTATTTGATGATGCGTGCTCATTCTATTGCAAACGCAGACACTAATTCAATATTGAGTTAAGCAAACATTACAACGGTTTACCTACTGTGACTGTGTATGTGTACCGATAATGGTCAATTTTAACTAAGAAATTAGATTATAATATTGGTTAACAAATAGTTTTTCGGACCACATACCCGTACACACAAGTTAATCTATTCAGGTATTTAGTTAAATCGAACCGTACCTAACTATCGAATAGAACAGTGCTAAGTGAAAATAAAAGGAAACGACCTAGGAATAACTGTTTAATCGTGACATTTCGACATGCTGCGCGGATGTGTGCACATTATCGGCTTACATTTGCAACACGACTAGTGCTGCATAGGCTGCTTTTACATGTTTATTTAATATGATTTTGATCTGATATGACTGGAGTTTTACTCGCACTCATTTGGTTTGGCTTTAGCGGAAGCAGGTGTGCACATTTGCAAAAACTAATAAGATTCTAACATGGTGCTTGGCACATAAAATATTCTTTCTATAACCTCTATTTAAAAAGCAAGCGATGATACGAAATTAGTAGTTAGTTTATTGAATATAAAATTCAGGTTTTTTACGCCAGACAGACTAAAATTATCATAAATCAATTTAAATTCGGCATTTATCTATTGCCTCAGGCTCACCGAGTGAGCTGTGGCAAAATACCGGGATAACGCTAGAAGCATGATATGACTTGTTTAACAAACTTAGTTGTTGCATGATCACTGTTGTTACGTAGGTAAGGTACTACGTATTTCGACAACCAGCCAGGGTTGAAAAGGTCATCGGGGTAGCTTACCAGTAGGCCACAGCGCTCGCTGGCACCGGGTGAATATTCTCTGTACGGTATGGGAAAGAGAAATTTGCAACGGTGAGACAGACCGAGCCAATGTTGACCTCACGATTTCAATTGTCCATGCAAAATGTTACGGGGAAACTAAACGATGTCACGAGCAAGGCAATTCTAGTTTTATATTCAAGGTCAAAAATGTATCCACTGCAAGTTTATTACCTTGGGGTCAGGTCGGGAGCAGGCGACTACTACGAACGGTCGCGGGCTGCGCCGGCGCAAATGAAACATGACCGCCCCTGCTCATTTGTCGGCTTTTTTATTTGTCGAGAATAATGACGCGTATTTATTTACATACGGTACTTAAGACGAGGATAAATACTTGAGCTATTATTGGATAAATATGTTTAGTGCCGGGCGAAACATTAAAAGAAATGCATTGCTATTAATTACTTAATTAGGTACTTATAAAAACCAATCAACTTGCCACGTTTTTAAGATATATTATAAAGCAATTCCCACCCAATTCTTAATTTTTCCTCGTAAATATTAATTTGCTTATTTAGCTGAACAGGTGTAGGTTAATAGGGACCAATTTACTTAAGTGTATTTTGATGTAAGAAACAAGTATGCTTCACTGCTCACCGCACAAATAACCAAGTGCTTAATTAAGGATATTCATTTGCAATTTCGGTTGTTTTCTATATATTTTTAATAACCAAAATTCCGAATAGGACTGAACAGGGATAACTTCTAAGTTTAATAAGTTACCTAATTCCACAACACATTGGTTTCAGTAAGAATATTGTTTGTAACATGTTTTTTATTTAGTTTGTGTTAATACATATTGTGTTGGCAAGATGTCCTTTACGAAAAATATTCACTGCAGTGGTCCAGCATGGGTTGGCGTCGCGTGCAGGCCCAAGTGCAAAACTATATGCGGGCATCCGGTCTAACTTGAACCTTGATAATGTGGGGCTAGTAGAACTTAGAGTGTAAAATATGTCGGCCGGTACCAACACTACATCATGTCGGCGCCCTACGGAACTACAATTCAATGCTTGAATTTAATAAATTGCCGTAAACTGTGTACAATTTTCATATTTATTTCTTATAAAACTTAAAGGTGGGTGATGTTTCGCTAGTGATTAATGTTCGAGAGAATGACGCTAATAACCATAGGGAGTCTTACAGCGTCGGATGAGTTACGTACTGAGGAAATGCGAATGCTGGATTATTAACTTTAGCCTGATTATTAATGATACTTACCTAAAACATATTTATACGGTGTGTGGCCCGTATAAAGGGCGAAGCAGGATTCATAAGGAATAAGGATTATACGAGTACTGATGGACTTATTAAATTAGAGTGTTTTTATATCGACTTGAATTAGCTCACAATTATTGCTTACTATACTTTTCAATTTCACTGAATAGTAATAGGTAAGTACGTAGTTCTTTAATTTCAGATTTTGGATTAGTAATCACGTTTGTAACAGGTACTCCAACGCATATAAGTAACATTATTTAAAAAGCACGTGATTAAATTTTTTTTTTAATAAAAAAAGGTCTTTTTACATATTGAGAATCACTTAATACCTTCGATTGGAGTAATCGGACCACCTCACATTCTCACAGTGGCTTATCAAATTCAAGAGGCGCGTTGAGTGAACGGTGTGAATAACAGATACAAGTGCAATTGCAACTGTACAGCCAGGAATTTAAGCAATCGCTATACGGTTACACGGAACAATTTATATTCAATCTCTATGGCTTATTAATAGGACATGATCCTCTTAATATGACGGGTGCCGGTGTTGTTTTGTATATACCTATAGTAATAGACAATAGTATAATCAGTAGTGGTCTTTATTATTTCTACGTCAGTGCTTAAGTGAATGGCATAATAGCTACTATACCTAAGTACATATATGAATCGAACAGGCATTGTTCCAGTGACATTTTATCCTCACAGATTAGATGATATGATGACGTATTAAGGCGTTTAAAAAGCCCTACAAGTTTGGGATCAGACGGAGGGACATTACCTATGGTGACGAGAATAATTTAATGCACAGTTTGCGCTCTTGTTGACGGGTGTGGATAGTTGCTGCGTGTTGCAGGTGATCGCAAGTGTAAAATTTCATGTGAAAACTTGTGCAGCGCGCAACTTAGACTTACATATTTGGCTTGAGTGAGAGGAAGCGAGAGTCCTTTTAAATTCGATTAAAATAGGTACAAACCGAAACAATCTACTTAAATCTTTAAAGAATAGCTCGCATATCACATATTAAGCATATCGCATATCTCATAGCACATATTAAGGACAGGTGTCACTCTGTTAGTAGCCGTGTGAACTTGGAAAGTTATATGTACGGCTAAAGGCATCTACAGTGACCTACTAAGTGAATCGCTCACAGAACTTAATGGCCAATGGCTTGCTTAATTTTCATCTATTGAGCACCCTAAGGCTCATTTTCACTAAACCACAAGTAGGTCCATATTAAACAAGTGGATGCTCTCCACAGAATCTCATCTACTGACTGACGAGGATATTCCTCGTATGCTATATATCGCCACACACGACTAGTCTCACCCCACCTTAATATTTAGCTAAATCTCATGCAGCTGTCATGAAGTGTGTACTTACGAGTGGTCTTTCAGAGTGGCTTCCAGCTTGCCGGAATGTGTGTTCCACACGTAGGCGGCGCCGTCAGCCGCCCCCACCGCTAGCAGCCGGCCCGCCGGCCCGAACGCCGCCCGCGACCAGTCGCACCCCACCTTGAACGCCTCGTGACTGTGATCCAAAAAGAAATTGGGTGATGAAGGTTTTAAAGAGTTAGCCTACATTTGATAGAACAGTACCCTATTTCACCAACTTTATTTTTAGTAACTACAAACAGTTCTAACTTAAAATTTATGTCCAATAAAGATAATGGCACAAATCGTATTGATCACTGCCTGTCCCTGATTCACCATATAAACGAGTCGGACTCGCACACGAAGGGTTCCGTACCATAATGCAAAAAAAACAACAACAAATAACAGCAAAAAAAAAAACGGTCACCCATCCAAGTACTGACCACTCCCGACGTTGCTTAACTTTGGTCAAAAATCACGTTTGTTGTATGGGAGCCCCATTTAAATCTTTATTTTATTCTGTTTTTAGTATTTGTTGTTATAGCGGCAACAGAAATACATCATCTGTGAAAATTTCAACTGTCTAGCTATCACGGTTCGTGAGATACAGCCTGGTGACAGACGGACGGACGGACGGACGGACAGCGAAGTCTTAGTAATAGGGTCCCGTTTTATCCTTTGGGTACGGAACCCTAAAAATTAAATAGGCAAATGAAATTTACTAACACTAATATTTGCCGGTATTAGAACTTCACTTAAAAATATAATTTTAAACAGGTTTGCTTAATTTCTTAAATATTTTCCACGTCGTGGAGCAACTGTATAATGTGTAAAAGATATGAGTAGGACACATCAGTATAATAGTACATATGTAATACATATACCTTTAAATATGAATAATCACTGAAACGCTTCATACCTGAAGGTCCGGACAATGGTGTTCTGTCGCAAGTCGATCAGCTGTATTGTATCGTCGCGTACGCACGCCAGCAAATAATTGCTGTCTGTAACAAAACAATCAGTAAATACTTACCTTGTTCTTATTTCACCGGAAAGACTTGCTTTTTAATAAGCATTTTTATATAAAAAAGCACAGAAGAAATATTTAAGGTGAGGAAAAATAGGTACTTTTTGTACGGACATTTTGAGACCGTCATTCAAAAACTCAACAGTTATTGACAGATTTTAAAAAACTTGTCATGTTTGGAACAGAGACTAGAACACTGTTCCATTGTTTTCCTTATTACATGTTTACCTTAAATAGATTGTTACCCCATCATTGTGTTGTTAGTTGCTTTCGACGACGATTCGGAATATCAAACGAGGAAAATAGTTACACATGATTATAATAGGGCGTAATCCGTATAATGAAGGACTGATCACACATTTACAGTTGTTTCCAAAGGTTTTTCAAACTTGAATGTATGCGGCCACCCTAAACCAGAACAAGCGAACAATTCTAATAAACGTAAAGTTATTACGAATGAATGATTCGGATTCGGATTACGTAAGTACCTAATGTTGAAGTCAATGGACATTATCAGATAGACAAATGGGTCCATTAATGTCAAACATTGTAAAGATAGTAGAAAAAACACAACACAATGGGCCTTACAGCTTAGTAATACGTTCATATGTGATATATGTATTTTATTGGATTTTGAATATTCGATGTACCAAATACGTTTACATGATATAATTGATTATTCCCATTGACCGAGCGGATACAGGTAAATGAATTCTCTCTAGATAACAAAACCGTGCAGAGAGGTTGGCAGCTAAGTGTTCCATTAATCTTGGTGGCAACACTGCCAACAGACATGCCCCACAGCTATTCCAAGTAAAATTAAGGACACCAGAGTACACCATTTTTGAATTAAACATAAAAACATAATTGACCAAACAATATGATTTATGCAGTGTAGTTACGTGCTTTCACACTGATCTCGATTCTAGATTACATACTTTTAGTTAATGTTTGTTGAAGAAAAGAATAAATTGCTACCAATTTACGTACGAATTTGAAATGCTTCACAGCTATATCATAAATGAAGTGACAGCTACCGTTATAGTTTGATTAATGACTTAATACGGGAGAAGCACGAGTAATAAGATAGTTAGCCATAAAGCAAATTTATGGGAATTGCAACTGTCATTTATGTACGAGTACTTTGAGTTCGCATCAATATAAAGGAATGGAACATTATGGGCGTTCATTAGCCGGAGTTCAAGTGCAATATATTATATATATTTTTCAAACACATTCAGTCTGATGCTACAAATATGTCATCGTAAAACCTATAAGTCCTATAACATGAAAAAGATTACACTTCACACAGATTTATTGACACATTGCACCAAACTTCTATTCCGCCCTAAACACATATTGTATTTTTACCACTGTTAATCCAAAGTAGTATATATTATCATCATCTTTAGCCTATATAGTATGTCCCATTGCTGTAGGTACATAGGCTGGTTATATTATGCACAAATAGAAGACACCTATGTGAACAAATACAAAACCAATTCATAGTTTTTGCCAAAACTAGTTTTATAACGTTAAACAGCATCGACAACATTTGTTAAGTATTTGCCATGTTTGGCAACTAGTAATAACGTTTAACCTAAAATTCTATAATAACACAGTTCTAAAATGGAGATTTATTAAATAAAACGTAGACGATGAGCCTTTCATTAGTCGTCCATCATTACAGGGGGTAATTGGGTATCGTAAGGTCAGGCTGCACCGTTCGCGCAGAGATGTAATCGATGGCCGGTTAGTTCGTTTTGGCATGTTTTGTGTGATGCGCCGAAACGAGCGTTCGATTATCGGGCTTTAAGAAGGAAACCCATTCACGGTCCGACATAACATTAAATATATATGTAAAAATGTTAACATGAAAGTAAATACCCTTATTATAATAAACAAACATTGATCGTGATGAGCAACAACGCAGGCTTCGCCAAGTGCTTACAAAAAACAAATCAGCCCTTAGGGCCCCCCCACATCTGGCGTCTTTCGAGCGTCGGCGTCTGTCGGCGTCGGTCCAGCGCTATGGAAAATGACGTCGCTGCGCAGTTGCGTCGACGCCGCGTCGACGTTGCGTCGACGTCGGCCATAGAATTGTAGACGCCGACGCTCGAAAGACGCCAGATGTGGCCCCGGGCCCTTAGGCTTCTTGACCTACTAACCAATAATATAATCCGCAACAGGCCTTGTCTTACGAGTAAACACTAAATTAAACTAGGCCAAGTCCTCATCCCGAACCGTAGCCGGCCCAAAAGTCGAAGTTAGTCAAAAGTTGAAGTAATATTTATGTGAAAGTAGGTAATATTGGAAATATAAGTAAATTGTTGATGGGAATGTAGGTATGACTGATTCTTCCACTTCACCTCGTCGTCATAGAAGTCGATAAAAATGTTCAACACCATTTTCACATCCTTAGGCCCACTTGCACCACCCTACTAACCCGGGATTAAGCGGTTAAACCGTTAACCTAGTGTCAAATTGTACTGGTAACCATGGTAACTCCAGGTTTATCCGGTTAACCCCGGGTTAGTGGAATGGTGCAAGTGGGCCTTAAGGGTTATTTTTTTTAATATCTAGTCTTCCCGTTACCCTAAGCTAACATAACACGTAGAGTTAATTTAATGAACTATTAAATAAGTATAAGTAGGACGCCGGGTGAATGTTCCCCCTGCCCGTGTCATCGCACATACACACATCCTTCAGGACACTGAAGAGTATTATTAGAAGTAGGTATTAGAACAAATTAAATTATTTTCTGAAAATATTTTTATTTGTTTTATTTCAAGTAGAAACACTATTATATAAATTATAGACTGAAGAGTATGTTGGATATCTCTTCTGCCCTGGGATTTTACAAAGCGGTTGATCAGCTTTTATATTCGGGCTGAGGCTTTTTTACACTTGGTTGTGAATGGAATTCTTTAGTCCATGGGTCCCCATGATGCATCGGGATCGGTCGCGGTGCGTATAACTGTGAACGTCTCCCCATTCATTTGTCCGTCGACTGTACGCCGGCGACGAAATCGACGTGATTTAATCAGTTTCTACCGAGTCCCGCCACTCCGTTTGATTGAAGGTATCAATCTAAATGTTTCGTGGGCCGTTACTGACAAAAAGGGATTGATTTGACGCATAACGCTTAACGGAAACGAGCACCGCGTACACGTCACGTTCTTCTGCTGACACGAATACCGATACTCGCGCTTCGCCGTACATTCAATTAACAACTAATGTTAGTCTTAACTCTATTGAAATTAACAAGCCGTTTATGGCATGTAACTGTTGTGCGTTGATATATTACACCTGTCATAGTACAAAAACACGAATAGTTATTCATTAACACCCTAAGGCGCTTATTATACATCACACAAAATTCAGCTTACTTTTCTGTATGCAGTAATTATTTATTCTTCATAACTATTCATCATTGAAAAGCAATGAGTGATTTTGAGAATGTTCGGACACGGGCGAAAGTAGGTAGATTAAATCATAATTAAAACAAAGGTATAGGTAATTTCAGGAGTGAATGATAAAATCTATGGTCTTGACAAGATGGTTATACTGGTTGATTCAATAAGTAATTATCGTATCTTGAAACACCGTCTTATAACCACCCAAATGCAAGGTAATGAATGTAACTGAAATGAAAAATAATGGGGAAAATGTCGATGACTATTTTGTTTAAAATATTTTTGCTTTAAAAATAATTTGTCGAGAATGTCCCGACATTGACATTATTTTTTTCTGTAACAAGCGAGTACCGAGTTTAAAAACCAGTCAAATGCCATTCAGACTCGCGCCCCATGGGTTCCGTAATAACATTTTTTTTTATAAAATGTATTTTTCTTTACGATCATGATCATGTATTCACATACGCTTTAAGTATAACTAGGCCTTTCTTATAAGTTTTCCTGTAATCTATGGGGGGGGGGGGGGGTTCTTTTTATAATTATTACACCAGTTGCCATCAGTTGTTTCAAGAACAAGTGACAAATTACATTACTTACCTACTTTTAATACATTCATACCAACTCACCTGAAATCACCTATACATAATTAGCGAGTGAAGTTTGAGGTCATTCCTTCAATCTTTAGATAGGTATCTTTGCAGAAACTACGTACTCTACGTACTATGAAAACGGAACTAATGTGTTGTCAATAGTCACAATGCATGTCAATACACAAATAGGTAGCTGATTAAGTATTGTTTGTTATTTGCAATAACCTACCTAGGTGACCGACTTTCAAAGAAAGTAGGTACTTAAACAATACCTAAGTATTATATGATTAGGTTGCACATACCTCTACTCAGGTCTAGTGAGGTGATTTTTCCTTGTAGTACAATATGGTTGGCAGACATCTCGGTACGTATGTCCCAGAACCGTATCGTCTTGTCGAAGTGTCCGGAAATGATGGTGGAGCCGGCGCTATCTGAGGTGACCAGGTCGTTGCACGACGATCCCGCGAACTTTGTTTCTGTACCTGTACAATTATAGCGCAGTTCGAGTATGACATGTTGGTAAACCAAAAATAATGTACAGTAGACTGGGCCGACTTGATTTTATTTATTTTTTATTTATTTAAATATGAAACAAACGGTCGTACAAAAAATATTGTTACAGTTTCTTCTCTTAATCTAGACCTATAGTTTCCATTTTTATTAATCATATAATGTATTTATATAGATTTATAAAGAAGAATATAATGTATTTAGGGGAGACATGGGCTTCTAAATAAATATGTAGATCAAAATAGGTCTAGAATAGCAATTCTAATTCTACTACGATGGCAAAAATTGAACATTACAGCGATTGGTTGGCAATTAATTATGGTTTAATAATTTAGGTGACCGGATTACGGTTGCGGAAAACATATTTAAAAAACTTGATACAGAATTTTATTTCTGTCTTTAGGCAGGCATCTAGAACCTTGGAATATTTAATTTCCTACTGGTACACGGGTAAAAGTATTTTTCGTATAAATTCATAGAAAACTAACATACCTACTTAAGTAGAATTTAATCGACTAACATAATGAAATATGTACCTAACTGTAGTATAATAAATTATAATAGCATTAATATACTCTTACTACTTTATAACCTGAAGATTATATACCATAATATGTTTTAGACCAATCAATTTAGTTAATATGGTCCTGACCACCGCAAAAAATCTTAATCCGTTTTCAATAATAACTAAATATATTATAAACTTGACGAAACCGGTTCAATTCAAATCCAAACGCCAATAAACCCAAACAGAAATTGATGACCAACAAAAAATATGTACATAAAGGCACCGGCAATAGACGAGACGATAACGTTGTAAAATGTTATAAATCAATCTTAGATGTAGAAAGGTAAAAATGTTGATAATTTACCAACTACGAAGTACTTTTATATGTATTTTACAACAATAAAATCATGCTGTACGTACTAATAATTTAATAACGTAATTAAATTCTTAACATTTATTTGTGATTTACACTGAGCTACAAAATTCCAATGGACAATTGGACACGTTATGAATAGAATTCAATATAATATAGTGGCCATGCACTTTTGCAGCTGGGTGTACCTACGCAAATTTTATGTTAAGGTCGAAAGCTGCACAAACTGTGATGATAAATTCGATTTCAGCAGTTATAAATTTCTTTATAGTAGACTACATAAAATAGTCTTTTGCTCATTATGATTTATATTGATAATTGCTTACACAGGATGTATATAATTGAATGGCCTGATTAAATAATAAAAGAAATATTCTAGACTGACTATAAAGACTGCAGAGATAGTGCGTCTAATCCGTCGCAGTAGAAATAATGCAAGCGGAAGGTAGCGGCAGATCAGTGGCTATGGAGTATTAAACATTTTTATTGCCAGTATGAGCACCCGTATACCTAATATAACAACTAGTTCCAACAGCCCGGGTAACGAGAATTGCACTAATTGAATACCTGTTCGTTTTATCGTGATTGGTTTTATTACGTTACGTTTTAGACATAACGCTATTACAATAAAGTTATGCTCGTCGTATTTATGTGTCATACAGAGATTTGTGTTCTAACATATTTTTTCTATTTCTTACTAGGAAGGAAGTCACATTCTAATAATATGAGTTAAAAAGATGCTTCCACCTGTATAATAAAATACGTGCTTTCATGAAAGAGTCCATAGTTTTAATTATTTTTTTCGCACGTGAAACATAAATAAATTACGTCAAATAAATTAACTACCTTGGCATAATGCAAATATATCTCTAAATTAGTTCTAAAATGCCAAGGTAGAAAGTGGTATGTGCTTAAGTTTCATAATTTCACCGCAAAACAAGAAACGTAAAGCATGTTGAGCGCAAGCGAATATTTTCAAGCCAAAATGCAAGTAACGCGGCGCACACGTCGTGCGCATAGGTAAACTGATTTGTAAAAAAATTTCAACTTCGTTAATTCGAGGTTATATATTTATTGCAAGTATGCTAAAGTAAGTCTTAGGTATGTAATTGATATTTAAGTAAACTTAATTTCTCTATACGATTTAAAGTATATTCGGGTAATTCCGTCTGCTTCAAATTGTTGGCTAATTCCGAAAATCACCATCATATTACAGAAAATTTTGGAATGCATACGTATTTTATGATGTGATAAATTCTTATAAGTAAGTTAAAAATAAGATACCTATCTTAATTTAGCTTGATCAATATACTGACACATTTTACTCCTTAGGTCCCATATCTTGAGTGTCCGGTCGTGGCTGCCGGTGATCACTTTGGTGGGCTCTCCCAGGAACTTTGCGGCCATCACTTTGGCGCTGTGACCCGTTAGCGTATGCTGCGGACAAATATATTTATATTATTTTAAATACGTGGATAAAGATAATAGGGGGAAGTCCCCCAGCGTGTCCGCCCAAGCCTTTTTAAAGAACATAAAATAGCGTGGAAAATTATATCTTTATTTATGAATTACTTTAGTCAACAAACTTTAGAATCAAAATAAAATAATACAAATGCAACTTCTACATAAACTAATACAAAAACAAAAAGTGAAATTTAGTGAATAAAGCTTATTCTTTGCAAGTGGCACCTAGTACCGGACGGACTACATTTTGAACCCCTAGCACCGGACGTTTTAAAAAAGTTTAATACGCACGCCCGAGAACCTAGAAAACGACATCCATGATGACTTTTACGAAAACGTACATGTTGGCCATCTTGGATTTGAAAAAGGTAACAAAGAAAACGATGTTGAAGACGATTTCTAAAAAGTGCATCTACATGTACTGGACAATTTGTCCATCATCTTGGATTCCAAAATGGTCACAATTTTCGAAATTGGCAATCCCAAAACATCCATGTTGACTTTTACGAAAATCCAATGTGCGTGCGTTGTTTGATTTGCTCGACTTGGCGGGGGCAATACCGTGCCCCAAAATCAAAGTTACCGTGTTATTTGTACAATAATTATTATTCATAATTCTTGATTGTAATATGTTTTAAAGTGTAACTGGATCTTGGTTTATTGGTTGTTGCAGAATACAGCCGTGTAGTTAAAGTGTTAAACCAAGGGAAGACGTAGCAATTATTATGTTTATACCTAGTAATATTTCACAGGATGTTGATTTCCAGGTTGTTAGCCTGTAAATCCATTACTGCTTGGAAAATTAGATTATTATATTCAATTACATGACAAATGATTGAGATCAAGCTAGATTGGCATATTTCCTAGGATGGAATATGGTAACAGGTAGATAGTCAATTAGCCTACTGGTTGATGGGGCCATTTGCGTTCAGCGCGGCTCCTGGGGCTACGACGAACGATTATTGTCCTCTGTTTACCGGCTCGTTATCTTCGCACTGACCTAACTCACTGAGACCGAGAGCCGCACCGTGGGGTATCGGCTTTCAATACAAGGCCATGGCCGTCTATAACAGCTGTGCCGAATCGAATAAAACGCTGCGTGGCGTTGATTTGCATCTCAATCGATTGTTAATTAGTGCTACTTAAGACTGTTAGTGACTACGAGGGGACATAGTATACGCTCTATGTCTTCCTGTAAATGGAAGGTGCGTTGTTTAAATTAATGACTCACGATTTGTAACGATTCTTGAAGAGAAATAACTGAACAATTAGTCCAACTCGTATAAGCTCAAAGTACAGTTGTAACCGGAAGGAAGCGTACTTGGCATGCAAGTAGCTTGTGCAGGTTAGAAAAAAAAACTTAAGGAGAAGCACTCGACAGTGGATATTTCCCACATAGAAGAACACTAAATGTTGATTTACCGCACTTTCCTTACTAACCAAATGTGTTCCACGTTACTCATACTGCCCGTACAGCGTTCGTAGGGTAGAAAAAACATATCTAATTACTCAAAATTTAGTAAGTTAAACATTTACTGGAAAAACTTTTTTCTTGTATAAGTAGTAAGATATACGCATCAAGACGTATCGTAGCCGCTCTAAAGTATCTTGAACCTTTTGTTTCACAATTAATAACAACATAATTATTGACCAGTAAGTAACAATCGCACGTGGTAGAATATTTACAACGTCACTGTTTATACAGCATGACAGCTCTGTAGTTAAACATGCCTGACACGCTTAAAATGTCTCCATAAATCTGTAGTAATGCGCGAGCGGGCGTTTGACCCGCTCTCGCTGTTCTTAATTGCAGACAAAACGCTCCGTTATCGGGCGGCGCGGTCAACAAGTTTCATTCCGTTTATGTGGAGTAAATACTAACATAAACAAAGAGCGCGGTCGCATAACGCAGCGGAACAGCGGTCTGCACTCGCCGCTGCAGCGCTACTGCCGCGCGCATGTTAATATATCGCTGGGACGAACAAGCTTGCGTTTTCCGCCCGCCTAGCGATTAAATCACCAAGAATTTTCCGATCACTTACTTGAAATTGTAATTGCATGTAGATCCTTTCATATCACCTAGTTAATGAGATGTTATGCCATACCTACAATTTTATGCACATATTCATATTCAACCATCCCTATATATAAATGGATATCTTAGTTCAACGATATTTTGTGTAATTTTATTTCGTACATAATAAATATGTACTAGAAAACATCCGTTAACCAAATACATAAAAAAAATAGCTATTATAAATTATTCCCAATTCGCTATACTAGCAGCCCGTAAAATGACTGGGCTATACGTTTTCGCTTCGTAAGTATTTACCAAGTTTATTGAAACTTTGTATCTTGTGTTTGACTAAAATCGTATGAAAGGTTTAGTCAAGGTTTATTTGCAGTTTAAAACGTACCCGCAGTCATGCGCGTGTCTATAGTTGGTCCTATGTGCTTGCGGGATGTGGCCTGCAGCAGAAGCCAAACAGTGGGATGTGAACAGGCTTATCGTTGTCGTAGTAAATAAGTTATACCTCATCACAGCCAGGAGGTAATTAAACTATAACTGTAATTCATTATGCAGCACAGGCTGGCGGAAGAGACGAGACGTTTATTATCAGGTGTAAATAGTAGGTAAACAGTCTAAGAAATTAGTGGCGAAGATAAAACTACGACATCAAGATTAGACCCTTTCAAGTTGCCTGAGGAACACGAAACCGGAGTGGCATCTTAACATGTCTAAGTTAATTTGTCAGGTAGAAAGGAAACGACATGCGAAGTAAATGCACCGAACTGGTTCAATAAGTAACGCATGGGGCATGCGCAATCTGTTTTACAAATACCATTTTTATCTCGCACTGATCTTTTGGCTAGCGGCACCGACATTGACTGCAACATTAAAACAGGGTAACCATTTCAACTTGTTGCGACTTAAATAGGTCAATTGCAATATTATAACCATAGGCGTACCTATCCGCTTGTTCTTATTTACATTGGCTATTATCAGGTTTTATGGTTTGGATGCGCCGCCCACGTTACGAAGTCAACTATTTATCTGTGACCTGTGAGTGAGACCTGGGATTTGCTAGAAAGCTAGGAGATAATTTTGTGTGCCGTTAGAAACATCTAAACTAAAGTGCTCTACATCATCCGAATCTGCACAGCAGTTTCACTGATGATATTCGATGGTAACCCTATGCTCAGTTAGTCGTTTGCTCGGTGACTAACGGCATATGTCGGCTCCTATTGGCTACTGTTCTGGCCGAATTCGATCCCGCGAGTATGTTCGGCGAGGGGGAATTAATTAAATTTAATTCGCCAGGCGCCATTACCGGCGAGCAACGTTCCCAGAGAGCGCAACGGGACCTTATCATCGCTTTTAAAATTTATAGTTACGGATAATTAAGTGTACGTATAGTGGTTCGGTTCGTACGTCGCGTCACGAATGCAGGTCGGTTATACGTACACTGTTTCGGGTTATTGCCGCGATAGGCAGGGCACGCTAATTGAGGGGGTTAAGCGATACCATCCGGACAAGGCCCGCCGACTCTAACGAGCTAATATAACTATCGATATCGCTTTCCTACCGGTTTAGATTGCAATTGTACACACTCACTCGTAAATAAATCTCTACAGCACAATAAACACGATTCAGAAAAGGAAAAGTATTGTCGTAGACAATACTTCCTTGTTTGGTTGGAGAGTATGAGCTTTTACTTATTGTTTATTTGTAAGCAGCAAGATATACCAAGATTATTTCATTAATGATCAACTGATCATCGTTAGAGTAGATATCTAATATACAAAATAAAAAGTATGTATTAAGTAATACAAGCTATGAGTCAGTCAATTTCTAGTCTAAATTTTCGATCGATTTCAACCGGGGCAACTTGAACCTGAGTACAATTACGCTTCTGAGAGCAATTTTGTAGGTAACACAAACTCCTATCCAATGCAGATTCCTGAATGCATATCAGATAATTGCGAATGGTCATTTAAATGTATAAATATCGCACGTGCGGCCGGCTAAAAACCTCACTCCTTATAAATCAGTTGATTTGAATTGCGCTCTCTCATTAGTGATTCCAGCTGTGGTGCGTTGAGCTGAATAACACAACTTATTACTTTGGCTACACAACTAAGCGCATTATACAGAATCTAGTTTCAGATATCACATGGGCGACTTATCTCACATAGATTACAATTAATGGCCACACGAATTAGATGAAAGAGCAATTGCCAGTAGTCGAACTGATTGTCATAATCGTTTTGTTGAATATTCATTAAACATTATTTAGTTCCGGTAAACCATTTAAAAATAAAAACCTTTATAAAAAGAAACAGCTCTGTGAAATTCCGCACCATGCTGCTCAGTGGTATTATAAAATCCCTAATTAAGTTTGATTACTCAGACTCCAATAAAACTTTCTCTTCATTATCCTTTAATAAGTTAAACTCATTTAGATCGTTTTGGTCTATTGTTTTATGTAAAAACATTAAAATATGTCTCAAGAAAAAAAACCTACAGGATCAAACCAATTACTCGCGTAAAATATGGTACCAAAAAACCATATTTTTACATAAGAAGTTGGATTGATTAAATAGCAATATTAATACATTTTATTTACATGTGCATTTATAATATGTATGTAAGTATTATGTACCTATTTTAGTTTTAGTATACATAATATGTTTTACTCCAATCTCCGTTATGGTTTTAAACTATAGGTAAGTACCTTTTTATTAAAGGTCCACTCTGCAAAGGCTGCGATTAAACAGACACAACATAAATCAAACAGAGTTGCAATAATGGGATCTATTAGAAATCGATGGCATTTCAGGATGATGTTCATTGTGCAATTTGAATAATTATAATTTTATCGCATTATGTTGTTCTGATTTACTAGTTCCTGAACATGATAATTTAAGATAGGATACATATAAATTAAATTTATAAACGGATTTCGTCGCAGATTACTTTTAACGTTCTCGCTGGCGCCATGGAGATTGTATAGGTACGAACGACCTCTTTACGACAACAGGATGCGTATCAACAATATCAGAGCTATAAAGCAAATACAGTATTTTGAAGACCACTTTATGGAAATTTAAATGATTTTATACGCAGAGTTTAATTACGTCCTGGAGGTGTGATTAAACAAAGATGGAATTTATAATTGGAATAAGAGACACTCTATAAACTTCTGTTCTTCAAGAAACGATCCACATTGCACATTTTAATATGTAGATAACTACATTAACTACTACGAAACATGGCACTACTTGTACCACTAGTCAAACCGATGATTGACTTAGGAATGTTAGGATTTAGTAAGTAGGTACAGTCAGCAGCAGAAGTTGCTAAGCGGGCGAGGTGTTCAAAATTACCTAGACACGCTCTTATTATCTTAACAATAAAGTCGCGTCAAGATCATTTTGAACACCTGGCCCGCTTAGCAACTTCTGCTGCTGACTGTACATAATAGTTCCACGCATGTGTTTTTGATATGTAAAATGGTTAATTTTCGTAAAACAACTATGATTGAAATAATTGAAATAACCTATCAATTAAAAGGTCTTTACGTTAATTTAATGAGCAGTTTGTGTTCCTATTCATTTGCAGTGACAAAGTAGTGCTAATTACGAACGAACTTACTTTTAAAAATTACTTTATTAAGTCAGTATTTAACTTTGGAATAAAAAAGAATTACGTAACAAGCGCGGCATTATTTATTTGATAAGGCTATTAGAGTTAGACCTAGAAAAGTCATCATCGATTTTGATAGGCCACGCAGTGCACGTGTTATTTACACATCATAATTTCATAGAAGTTTGACGTATAAAATGACACTTGCACTGCGTTGACTATCAAAATCGCTGCAGACTTTTCTCGGTCTGACTCTAGAATTCTTTCTATGCATTGCGCTCACTAAGCGCGATCGAGGTGCGCTTAGAAAATTATCAAATCAATAACATATTTTTAAAATCGGAATACCACTCCTTATCAAACGTATGTACTCTTATCTCGAACTATAATAGCCCGTGGAGATGAAAGATCAAAATCTGCAATATTAATAATTAGTATGTTAATTACAATTTCCATTTGGAGAATCCATAAGGAACAAAATGGCATTTTAAGAGGAAAGTAATTAAATAGATATTAATTTGCATATAGGATGGATAACACTGTATAATTTTGATTCGTATAGTATAAAGCGCAGAGGTCGGTGTCCCCGTGTGAATTCAGCGGCCTTTTTTTTATTTTAACCAATTAAGAGCGGCCCACTCTACGTTATCATCTAAACGTCGATCAAATGGCTGCTAGAGTGATCTCCCGCAGATATTGATCGGCTGCCGCCTCGTAAATACAAATAGGTGTGACTTTTCAGTTATCACCTTGTTACCGCATCATTTGTTAACTATCAAAGTAAGTTCAGCCTACGTGTTAATTGATACAAATTGACTAATAAGTGGTGTTGTAGTTGCAGTTCATTATTATGATGATAATGTCTTAAACTGTCTTTTCTTCAACTTATGGTTGGATTTGATTTACTTTAGCGATCAAAGACGGTGAGACTAACTGGGTGGTCCAGTAGTAAAACATGATTGAAAAATTTAATTGTTGATGAAGGAACTAATTCACTTGACCAGGGATAAACGGTCTCCGAGAACATTTAAACCCACCAAAATTCTTAAACTATGTATTATTTAACGTAGTATTAATAAAATATGTATTCGTAGTGTACTGTTTTTTTACCAACTGATAAAGGAACATCATATGTATAACACCAACTCGCTCTTAGCCGGTATGTTCTTATTCAAAGTATCATTTATCTCTTGACTGTGTGAAATGGGAGGTCCGTACAAAATTAGGTAAAATTAACAACAATTTACACATCAAGTTTCAAGACGGTGGCATAAATTATATTTTGTGCTTTAGGCATTTGAGGTTTCGCTATAATTATTTAACACTTAACATACATATCGTACATCTTTACAACATGCTATTTACTTTTTTACTTATGACAACTAGACATTAACTAAAAAAATCATATTATCTGTTCTGGTGATTCAGATTGTATACCAAAGCTACACTGCTTGGGTCCATTTGTAAGTAATTGAAATCTGGAACATACTATATTATAATTATAGTGTAAATAATTAATTTTGAATGGCGGTGTGACTGATTAATTCGTAAGCGAACCGTTATTCTAGACAGTTTTATTTGCCACATGAGAACTGACGTATTTATCTATCCGCAGCGGCAAAAAAATATCTTTATGTTTAATTAATGGTCAATATTCATTAGCAGGATATTTTTCGTAAATTATAAATACGACAGAAACCTGTTTGCTACTTATATTGGAAGGGTCGTGATAGCGAAAATTAATTATACAAACCAAATTAATTTATCATAACTGCCTTTCCCATATCTAGTCAACATTTTAAAACCGCCAATTTGAATATTAGATAAACTGTCGTAAATTTTATAATATAGACATGATTATAGGTTTAACTTCATTATTTACAGTAAATTTTAAGCGGATGTGGTATAAAAGCTTTTTCATATTTTTGCTCATATGTCGAATACTTATACGAATAGCATTATAATTACTTCGGAGTTAAAATAAGTTTTAACATAAAATTTCCTACAAATTTGGTTGTTTTACTCTACGATCAATACTTTAGGAGCTACAGGCTGTTAAAAGTTAACAAAAAGATACAAAAGACGATTTAAGAAAAAATAAACCTACCAAGATGTTGGGCCATGCTCAGTGTAGGGCTCCGTAGTTACTCGTCCGTCAAAATAGGTTCGCTATATTCTTCCTCCAAAGTCTTTAGTAAGCTTTACTTTCACGATTTTTTTTCATATTTTTTGAACCCATGGGTAAAAAGATAGAGTAGGGTTAGGTAGGAGTAAACACATTTTCTTTTTCTTTCAGAGCGATTATTTTCGAAAATATTACGTATGACTTTCAATGAAAAATATAGCGAACCTGATCCGTCCAGCCTTTTTTGAGTTTTTGCAAACACTTAGTATACACACCCTCAGTACACCCCTACCCTCGAGGACTTTCAACATCTTTATCTGGACATGACAAGGTATAACTGTACCAATTTTCAAAACTACACGAACTATTTACGCCTATTTTTTTAATTTTCTTGAGCAATATATTTTTTTTTACAAGCTTTTATTTAACTAGTATGTATGTATTGTAGTTTAGATTAAATAATACATAAGTACCGTAAAGGGAATTCTTTTTATAATTCTTAAACTACACGAATTATTTCCGCTGATTGCCCATATTCGGCTTAATTTGACGTGGCTAATATGATGCAAGGGTCGATTTACTTTAGAAAGCAGGCAATAGCGTTTTTATATGTTTTCACAGTTTTTAAATTAGTGCAGCGTGTTACTAAGGTACCTATTTTCTTCATTTTCTTTATAGTTTATGTACTCGTGCAATTAAAAATATCTTAAAATATATAATACAAGTAAACTGGGAACCAACTTTCTTCACAAAATTATGTGCGGTGCCTGGCTGAAGTATTTGCCAGTTAAGAAACCAGTTCTTTTTTCCAGAAGGTACTTTGAAAGTCGTATTTTGAGTTTTATACGCATTTACTTTTGTTTTTATGGCTCGATGATAACGAGCAGTTGCAAGCTCTTTCGAAACTAAGTACTTACAATTCAACCGTAGCAGTAAAGAAAACCAGATGCGTTTCATTTTTGTGTTTCATATTTTTGATCCCATATCCAAATCCACACCATCCACGGCACAACTGTGGCATTTGTTGTATATTATTATTGTTGAACGTTAGTCACAGTTTCAATTAATATTAAATATGACTAAAATTAAAGACGCCTCTTAGTATGATGTCATTTCTTGCCAAAATTTTATGTATGTTATAAATCAGCTATAATATCTACGTTAAACCGTTATCGTTATAAATACGGACGAAGTTATTAATTATGATAATCCATCCAGTCTGTCAAAATCATCACGATTCTGTGATTAATTGCTATTTGGGTGTTCTTCGTGTTAAACGTCAAAACGTATTTACTAAATTTCACTGTCAAATTAAGGTCCGTAAGCGTGAAACGTGCACAATAAGAGAATAATATAAGAGTGGATTTGTTGATATGCATTATAGTAGGCATAATGTAAAGAGACAGTTGCAAGAGTAACAGAAGGCAGCTAGATATAGTAGCGTAGGTTCCCATTATTAATTACAGTGCTAACACGAAGGCACGGCGGCGGGCCGGTAGCCGCGGGCGCGGGCGCAGGCGCAGGTGAGGCGGAAGCTCACGACGCGACATCACCCGATTTATGTGTGGGAGCGGGGGGTTCGTGACCCCGCGACACGAAAATTATCAATTTAAGTATCTCATAAATTAGTGGCCAAACAACAAATAGAGCGGGAATGGATTTTCGTGGATTGTTGCCTCTTTCACTGTGTATTTTTCGACTAATTAGCTTTAGGCGTGAAACATTTATATGACGGACACTACCGGTAGATGGAGTATACACAGTCAGTAAAGCCTTACAATAATATATTTTTTAATACAGTTGCTCAAAAAGTGCTACTTTACGTAGCTGTTTAGCGTGCGGAAAGTTGGTTATCTCGAACTAGTGCTTTTTACTTTTCCAATTTTTTTAAATTTATACTTGTTCCAATTCACGACTACTTATTGATGAGTGTTAATATTAGTTTCCTTTAAACGTCGTAAGCAGCATAAAAACCTACCGTTAATGTAAGAATACGAAAAATATTACATATTTCATATTTAATTACTTACCTCTACATCATTATAACACGTTTATTTTTTAATATTCAATATTGAAAATTCCGTTCTTAATAAGTTGACTGAATGGAACGGAATAGCTGCCAAACGCCCATAGATATAATATACTTAAAGACGACGTCTAAGCGAGCTGTCACTGTTACCACTTTTGTTTAGTGTACGATTAACAATGTTTTTCTTATTTTTTCGCAACTGTATTAAAAAACGTCGTTCGATACACGTGCGGAAATGTCATTCTTCACTCGTCCCGAGTCTTGCCACTCGCCTGCGGCTCGTGGCAAGATATCTCGGTACTCGTGAAGTAATGACATACCTTCCGCACTAGCATCGAAATGTACTATTCTGCATATCGTGTTAAAAATCGAGGCGTGCAAGAGATTTAATTTTGCTTAACATGCGTATACACGACTACCTGGACGTTTAGATCGCACAACGGTAAATTAACGACACACATGAACATGAATAACTTAAGGAATCGTAAAACTGAAATAAAATACAAATCATTCATAACAGTTTTCGCACGCTAATGTAAAATTGTGCGAGTATGCGGTAAAAACTAAAATTGGATGGTCGAAAAACGATGTGACCGTGTTACAAGGTGGTTAATGCCTCCATGGCGTGCCGAAACCATGTCTAATGTGCTTCTAATAGCATCACCGAGACCGTGCGAGTGCCAAGTAATTGATAGCGTAAGTTGCTTTACTTCACATCGGTTATTAGCAAATATTATTATTGCTAATATGGTTATTAACCATAATTATAATATATTCTTTAACCACAAAAGGTCTTTTGAGTTAATTGTAATATACATCATAAGTTAAAACTGTGCTGTGAACTGTAGGTATGTACTTATAAACATATTTTGGTGAACTGGTGTAAAGGAGATGCTGGAGATGCGCTGACTTTAATAAATATATTTATAAAAATAGCTTAATTAATTAATTTATTAATGGTTTTTGTTAGAAATTTTCAGAGGAAACTGTTATTATTCTATAATTGACCACTAGAGCTATACATAGAAAGTGCATATTTATTAATGTATACTTAGCGAGTAAGCACGATTGAGTTAGTATAATTATATCAGTGGTGTGTCAAATGTCCCAATACTATTAACACTCACCCAAAAAAATCATATACATTAAATGTAATTATGAAACATTAAGACTAATTTGGTTCTCTACCAAAGCTACCGACAGACGCTTCTAAATTTATGACAAATGGAACACATTCATCATGTTTTTATTCATTTTACAAGCATGTTTTTAAAACTTCATTATTTGCTCGCACTTTAGAGACTCGTAAATCGTTTTATTTAGTTTTATTTCTTTTGTTGTCAGTGTTGATTAATAAAGACATTACGAGTACATTTACAGCGACCACCAACAAGTTTATGTAATGCTTGTGGACATAAGTACATGTCGCAAGCATTATAGTGATGCTCAGAGATGAGGCGAGAAGAAAGGGCCTAAGGGCAACGAGTCAAATGACCGGAGACATGCACTCGTAATGCATTCTCATGAGATTTATTACGTCAGCGTCAGTAAACGTCTCTGTTACACTGATAAGCATTACGTATATGACTGACAATGACAATTTTGAGTCATTCGATGACAGTAATGACTCTTGTTGAGGAAAATAGAGATTGATAAGCTGCATATAAATTGTTAGAATGATTTAAAATATTAAAAATCTCGTTATAATTTTAGACTAGTTGCCGTAGTTTAGTATAAGTATAAGTCTTGTTCTGTCTGTATAAGTATAGTTTAAGTACACAGTTTTATATACAATCTTTGTATCTAATTTAACGATAATTTGGTCAAATAGCTGGTAAAGAACAGGTTGTCAACGTACATTTGGAATGATCTGTAATAACGTTTAAACAAGTGACTGAACAGATTACTACAAATTTTGGCACTCAAATTATATATATGTAAGGTTATACAGGATGTAATAAAAATAGTGGGGATCCGTTTAACTTATTCGGTATCGTATACTGATTAGAAAGAAGTAGAAAAAGTTTATTTTACATCTGTCAATATATTTTTGATACGGTGATGTTCTCTTTGTGGTGTTCTCTACTGCCTTTTAAAATACCTGCATATACATCTGTATTTAACCCATTTCCTGGAGACTTCATTGTTACAATATCTCTTCGGTTTAGCGATTAGCTAACAGTTTCAATGGGCGAGGAATGTATTTGTAATTGTAAATTTAAACATAGAACCATTTTGAGTTTCAATGCCTCTATCTCAAAACGTGAAGACATTGCATTGCCAGTATCATTTCAACGCAGCAAGGAGGTTCGAAACATTTTCATGTGCCCATTGTAAAGGGCCAATAACAATAAACAATAAGCATCTTTGCTTTCTATTTTAAAACTATGCACGCTCCGAGCGGAGTAGGTTTTATGCATTATCACCATTACAGTAATCGGTGAGATCAATGAAGTGAGAAAGTGGACAAAAAGTAAGCTCCGATTGTTTGGCTTAAGTTTGCGCACATCTACTTTTTAATGGGCCATTCACTAAATTATACGTTTCTGCGCCGAGAAAGTAAAGATCGGGATTCAAATCCGTGCTGGAAATCGTTTCGTCTTTAAGTGAAAGTAGATTTTTTTTACAAATGAATTATCGTCCACCATTATAGAAAAAGGTACCTAATATGAAAGATTTCATTCTAGTGCTTGTTGTTAGGTTTTTTGTAATAGTTAACTGATTTGTTTGACCAATCGTTTGAACATCAATAAAATTAAATGATTCGACAACTGCCAACATTGAATCATTATCGTTAAGCTAGTTTAGGCTATTAAGTTGGTCTCAAGGACTGTTAGGTGGGCGCTAAGTGCATCGACGTCGCTTTGGGTTACAGTGTACGCGAAGTATAACAAAACAAAGGATCGTTCACATTTTGTGGTGCGCAGACAATGCGCGGGCCAGCCGCCCAGCAAGCGTAACGCGGGGTCAACGAATCCTAAATCAGTTGTCGGCTAAATTGGCTATTGGGATAACTTTGTAAGAAAATCGATTTCAGAGCGATTTTCTAAGAGAAACATTAGATTTTATGTTTGTGAACCTGTTAATTGAAAATGTATTAAGTACCTACATATTCAGATAATGGCTACGATTAAAATGTAGGTACAGTCAACTGTAAAAATATGGGTGCACAAATCATTGAGACAGGTAAGAGACCTGAGAAAGGAATAGGATACTTTTGATCAATAATCATCAGCAGAAGCTAGTGGTAATAGATATGGATGGATCAACTTTTTTGTTGTTGTTATTCCGTCCTGTCAGGCAGCTGACGTATGTAGATGACCTATTATGAAAAGGGCTTATAAAACTGCCATAAAAATGTATGTTTGATTATTTTAAATACCATTAAGCCAGATATACAATTATATAATAAAATAATTTAATTTAATTTAGGGCAATGTTTATACAATTTATGGAACTTTTCAAAAGTTTAAATACAATATAATATACAGTTTATTGAGGAGTCGCTAGATATGTGTTGTTAGCACTGATGCAGAAGTCAAATGCGGAGCAACTTAGGGTAAATAGCCGAAGCGAATTTCGGCTCTAGTACCGCCGACGGGTTAGCGTATCTAATGTGTGTAAGCGAAAGGTTCTTGACTCGTGCTCGCATAATGGGACGTCGATGGACTGCTCTGGCAATCATTTTATTTCAGTCTGTGCATTGGGTAAGCTGCTGCTGACTGGGTACGGTGGGCTTCGAAATAAAAACAGAACATAAATACTAATTTAAGGGTGGTCTAGAATAACAACAAATCATTCATTGATTTTATTAGACTGGTTATTTACGATATATTTATGATTATTTACGCGGTTTGACAAGCATAAAGTTCGTACATTGAGTATAATTTAAATGTCATGAGAACCCGCAGTTAAGATTTACTGCAAACATCACAATATGATAGCTTTAACCCCAATTTTATAAACAATGTGTTGATAAAGATCAGACTAGCTAAATGTACGTTTAAAAGGCCATAAATAACACCTTTATTTCGGGCCGTTTAAGGCAAACGCGGCTAAAAGAGCTCTGATGGATGATAGTACGATAATGTAACGTTATATCGTTGATCTCAGGGAAAATCTGAGCTTTGCTGCGTTATCGCGCTGGCGCCGTTACTGGAGCAACATGCAAATCAACATCACCCGCACCTGACTGCGAACTGAGCACGGCACAAGTCTAGAAATCTGAGCTTTGTTTGTAGCATTTACCTTGGAATTACCTCCTTCCTTTTTCTGTTCCTTTATTCCAATTCTAGCATTTAGCTTTCCAAGTCCGATCATTCTGATTTGCTTATTATGGCTCTGATCAAAATACTCCTTGTACTATATCTGAAATTCACAGACGTGCTTACTTTGGGCTATTATTTTTATAACTTTCCATATGCCGTCAATACATACCTTTAGGTTTTTCCAATTATTTTATGTAATTTGAGGTGAATTTTATTAATATTTTTCGGGATTCTTTCATTGTTTACATTTTGTAAGATGATTGACGTAACCCGTCAATCGGCTTTCAACTGTTCGGATTTCACCACTAAAAAGACTAGTATGTATACTTTCGGCAAAGGTTATTCAAAATTTTGGTAAAATCATAACTGGTACTCGACTATTTTTAAATTTCAAATCTTGTAAATCTGATTCTTTAGATGTTCTAAAGAATCAGGTATAAAAGCGGAACAACCGTCATTCTGTGGAGTTTATCGCCAGCTCTCATCTGAGCATTTTCTAAATTAAGGGTCCGTGCGGGGCCAAGTGAGGCCCCGCACCTTCAAGAAACCCTCCTCTTCCTGGCGTAACTTACTATATAAATACTTTCACTATAAATTACAAACGCAAATCTACTACAAGCCTCTGATTTGGTGACCCTCGCTGAACGCCTGTGCGCACCCACCTTCACGCCGCGCGCCTGTGCGCGCCCTCCTTCACGCCGCGCGCCTGTGCGCGCCCTCCTTGACGCCGCGCGCCCGTTCGCGCCCTCTTCGACGCCGCGCGCCTGTGCGTGCCTGTGCGCGCCCTCCTCGACGCCGCGCGCCTGTGCGCGCCCTCCTCGACGCCGCGCGCCTGTGCGCGCCCTCCTCGACGCCGCGCGCCTGTTCGCGCCCTCTTCGACGCCGCGCGCCTGTGCGCGCCCTCCTCGACGCCGCGCGCCTGTGCGCGCCCTCCTTGACGCCGCGCGCCTGATCGCGCCCTCCTTGACGCCGCGCGCCTGTGCGTGGGAACGCGTTTCCCAGGCGCTGCACCCCGGAGCACCGTGCTACCACGCTACTACAACTTCCCGGTGTTGTTGGACAATTTAAGTTCCCAGCCGTGCCATATTGACCCACCACTTATACCTGGAAAAATAAACGTTACCTACCCCTGAGTCTTTACTTTTCATTTCTTCACCCTTCATCCTTCCAGCTGCTCAGTTGCGTGCTCTACCAATTCATTGGCAGAGCACGTAACGCGACATGTTGCAAGACTATATAATTAGGGTAAGATTACTTCACATATGGTTTTATCTGTGGTTACAATTTATTAATATCAGAAGTCAGAATTGCCAATCATCAAATAAAATTAAGATATCAAGAATGTATTTTCCATAGCATCTGGGAAAAAGTCCGTCGCTTTGATCCAGGGCGTTTCATGATATGCCTAGGAATTTCATAATCTTTCACCAATTGTACGATCAGCCGCCGATATATACAGTGTAGGAGCAATAAATTAAACTGCAGGCTGTACTACTCAAACTGACCAATATTTGTTCAGCAACTTTTGAAAATAACTCATGGTTTGATTTTTATTACACTTTAAAGTTTATTCTAAGACGCAATGTATTGCAAATTTTGCTATGTTAAAAGCGTGACAAGTAACGTCAAACACACTGATGTCAGCGTACATTGAAGGCAATATTTGTTTTGTATGAAAAAGAGGAAGTCTAACGGATTCATAATTTTTAAAAGTTGCTGAACAAATGTTGATCAGTTAGAGGAGTACAGCCTTTAGTTTAATTTATTGCTGCTGTTACAGGAAGCACCCTGTATATTTAGGTACAATTAAAACATATCTAGTTGTATGAAAATAACAAGAAAATTTCACATGGACTGGCTCAAATTATAAGAGTTTCTGGTCACAATATTGAAATGTTTTGTGAATGGTACTTAGGTGTAAAAAACTGGTCAAGTGCGAGTCGGACTCGCGTTTCAAGGGTTCCATACATCACACAATTTTCAGCAATTTTTTTTTGTACGTGTAACGTGACGTGAGTGAAACGTCTTGAAAAACCCGAATGAGTCAATCAAGTTTTCAACACATGTAATAAGAAGTTTTCTGGCGTGGTGGCTTATATCTCTGCAAATATGCAATGTAGCTTAGGGGTTCCGTCTATTTGACATAACTTCCGTGACCCGAAACGCATCTGGCATAACCTGTTTCGCAGAAATGTATTTCGACGAATGTTAAATTTGCAGAAAGCTTCAGTTTGTATAATATACAATAGGCCGAATGTTTGCAAGTCCGAATCTTAAATAGACTACTATTATTTTGGCCGACTTTTGACACGAATAATTTTATTTTGCGTTTGTTTAAATGTCCGAAATGTGATTTGCATAATCTGTTTAGCATAATAGGATTTAGGCGAATATTTACACCGCAGAAAACGTATTTCGATTCTTTCTATTTGGTATAACTTGTATGATCTAAAACGCATCTGTAATAAGCTACATTTAGCAGAATGGCACATAGCATTAGCGCCTGCGCTTTGCTACGCAAGGGCGAAGGGGCTGCTTTGCCCGTAGCGCCGGAGCAGATGCGGAGCCCAACAAAAAAACTGTTGCTAGAAAAGTGGGTTAGGTTAGGTTAGAACTGCGACCCCACGGAAACAATCTATTGCCAGAAAAGTGGGTTGGGTTAAGTTAGATCTGCGACCCCACGAAAACAAACTGTTGCCAGAAAAGTGGGTTAGGTTAGGTTAGAACTGCAACCCCACGAAAAGAAACTGTTGCCAGAAAAGTGGGTTAGGTTAGGTTAGAACTGCGACCCCACGAAAACAAACTGTTGCCAGAAAAGTGGGTTAGGTTAGGTTAGAACTGCGACCCCACGAAAACCAACTGTTGCCAGAAAAGTGGGTTAGGTTAGGTTAGAACTGCGATCCCACGAAAACAAACTGTTGCCAGAAAAGTGGGTTAGGTTAGGTTAGAACTACGACCCCACGAAAACAAACTGTTGCTAGAAAAGTGGGTTAGGTTAGGTTAGAACTGCGACCCCACGAAAATAAACTGTTGCCAAAAAAGTGGGTTAGGTTAGGTTAGAACTGCGACCCCACGAAAACAAACTGTTGCCAGAAAAGTGGGTCAGGTTAGGTTAGAACTGCGACCCCCAAGAAAACGAACTGTTGCCAGAAAAGTGGGTTAGGTTAAGTTAGAACTGCGACCCCATGAAAACAAACTGTTGTTATTCGGCGAAATGAAATTATGAGAAATAATAGTTGTGAGTTGCGAAACATTCGGCGAATTAATTTCAGCCAAAAAATATTGGGCCTACAACATATATGATTCTCGCAAGTATGCAAAACATTTCTATGCCATAAGATTTTATGCTTGTAGTACATTATGCTTAATGGCGCATTATGCTAAAATAAATTATTACAAATAAAATTATGCGAAATGAAACAGATACCAGGTCTCGATTCGGACATTAAAATTATGCCAAAAGACACTTCGATCAATAAAAATTATGCGAAGAGCACGTATGCGCAACAATCCAGTACCAAGTGAGTTTATGCTAACAGTATATTATGCCTAAAGTTATTATGCACAATAGAATTATTACAAAAAAAATTATGCCAAAGATAGGGGAACCGTAGCTTAGATAGGAAATTAAATGCCGGACAATAGTACAAGTGTCTAAATGCGAAGACTGAAGACCGAGCTCCGCCAGGCGTGTCTCACTCCGCGATTTCGTCGCTTTGCTACAGGTAGCTAAAAGTACATCCGTTCGACCCCAATTTTGGGGTTTGCCATAAGCCGCGCGTGGCGCTGTCGCCACCTAGCGGCCATATCTGTGCTGATCGTGACAGACGCGTTTTGTTAGAGAGTGAGTCTTCTGTACATAGTACTATTTATTCTGTGGCTCCGCGTAGAGCCTAAAACTCGGAGCGTCCGACGGGTCGCGGTTCCTACAACTTCCGCAAGTGTTTTAAAAGCGAAGGCCGAAGAGAGATAATACCTACAAGGTGGCCAAAAAATACGCACATTCCCGTAGCCAGGGAGGTTTTGGGATTATATACCTACTGAGCAACATTTACTATGGGACCCGAAATCGCGAAAAAAAAATGTATCCTCCCATAGAAAAAGGACCAGCCAAAACGTATGAAACAGCCAAATTTTTCTTCGCGATTTCGGGGTTGCACGTCGGCAACGGGAATACACTTAGTTTATTTTTTGGCCACCCTGTATAGTGCTTTTTAAAACACGTGACAATACCTAGTAACCTAATCAATCAGTACTACAAGTACCATTGCGGCTGTGTGCCAGATACAGCCTAGTCGCATTTTTTTATCTACAGTCCAGCTCACGCTTGAAGCTAAAGGCACGCCTCTTCGGGACGCTTCGGGTCTTCGGCCTTATGCGGATATCGGCCTAGGGCCTTCGCAATAGCTGTCTACATCATGTTTCCCTTAAAGTATTGCGGCTGTGTCCCTAAAAAAACCTAAACCGCATTTTTGTTTTTAAATCCGACTCACGCTTGACTCTAGATTTCTAATAAGTTTTCCTGTCATCTTTAGGTATAGGTCTATTTTGTGTATTTTTTTCAGAATTTTAGACTTAGTAGTTTCGGAGATAGAGGGGGGGGAATGGTCATTTTTTGTCTATTTTCTTGAATGACTTCTAAAATTTTTATCGTAAATTTATAAAAAAGAAAATATTTGAGATTCTTACAATGAGCTCTTTTGTTTGATATGTAACACGACATAGTTTGCAAAACTTTGATTTTTAATTTTATGGTTTACCCCCCAAAAGTAGCCCCTATGTTTAAAATTCATTTGTTGACGTTACATATCCGTTTTTGGGTCACAGACTTACATATGTGTACGAAATTTCAACTTAATTGGTCCAGTAGTTTCGGAGCAAATTGGCTGTGACAGACGGACGGACAGACAGACGCACGAGTGATCCTATAAGGGTTCCGTTTTTTCCTTTTGAGGTACGGAACCCTAAAAAAATGTAATAAGTACAAAAATGTTACTTGATGTTTTATTTTATTTTCGGTCAAGATGGAATAGGAAGAAAGCGTTTCGGATTACTGGGAGAATCACCGGACACATCGGATTTTAGTTATTCGTTCTGTTCCCGAACCACTGTTGACACTGACAGATCAGTACCTATAATATATGATACATATCGAATAACTAAAACTTCATTTGGTCTGTCAGATCTAAGCGAGCATTTCGGTCTAATCTTAAAATTGAAGCTTAAGCAGCGTCCTGCGTTTTTCCACGCGTCATGACAGTGACACAGTGACTGGCTGACTTGTAAGACTTGGATGTTAGTTTTAGACAGAGCGTAAAGGGTATACAATATTGAGACCAACGCGTCGACACTTCTCTAAAAATATAAGATTGTTATTCGGGCCTGTATGTTACAATATAATATCTGTTACAGCGGCATTACTTTTAAACAAAATGACATCACTATTAACAAAATAGCGATTGAAATGAATGGGAATATTACAAAATTGTAATGGCACGAAGCAATGACAATAGTATTATTAATTTTGTTACTGATAGTGTCTGGCTCGTTTATAACGACTAATATTAAGAAGAATGGTAAAATCAGTTGTAATTTGTAATCCGCTGAAAGTTTAATACTTGCGTAGCACCTTACATTCGTTGTTCGCGGTAATGCGTGGCGCTGGCGCGGCTATCGGTGTGAGGGCATCTGCCTCCGTATGTCAAATTAACGGACCGAAACCTGGGAACGCCAATCAACATGCCAAACTTTACTTTAGGTATTTCATAAACAATGCAAAAATACACATTTAAGTGCTTCTAATTCTTATAATAATTAATTATCAAACGTAATGCATAGCTGTTAATATCTAGAGATGAAAATGAGGACTACGTTTGTATGGAAAGGTTATTTCACGTGCTACTTTTCGTCTTACCTAAATGTCTGTGCGGGAGGAGTAGAGTCGTGGAATATATGAGGCCCAATATATGTCGCGACTCTTTTCTTTCCGAACAGACTCTATCTAAATTATTCAAAACACTACAGAACTACTTATAGAGATTATTACCAACCAGTTACAGTTAAGCTACAAAATGATGAACATCCTAGGAAAAGTAAACAACAAATCACTAGATTTTTCTCCTTTTAATGTCGATAACCACATTTTGTATTATTCACTAAAATTTGCACAGTACCTATAGTATTTGTATATTATCAAAAGAGTTCACCGTCCGTCTGCTGGATGCATAATACAACCCAATAACTAGCGGTAAAAAGGAAAGAACTGTTTTTTTCAGGTCTTGCTAAAATTGGTCTTTGACGGTTTTGAGGAAGTATGTTTTTGCCTTAAATATAAAACCGTTTATAGAGAAGAATGAACTTGTTTAAATACCTAAAAAGTTGTAGAGCAGAAAACTGATTTGTCACGTTCCCCGAACACGCATACTTGCATGAAGCTACAATTTCCCATGTCTCAAAATGAAAAAGAATGTAATTGTAGACATTCATTGCTTTAGGTTACGACATGAAACGGGACGTAATCGATGATTGTGTGCACACATTTGCGTGTTCGATCAATCATGTCAGACAAAAACTCAAACAAAAAATTGACAATAAGTATGACTGATAAGGCTCACGAGCCAGAGGATAGATAGCTCAACGGAATCGCCCACTAAGTTCGCCGGTTCGGATGTCAAGGAACTACTCAGGATCATACTGGCAATTTATCTTCAGATTTTGTCACGCAAAACGAATGACCACTGGTCCACGAGCGGGACTTGTAACTGTAATTTAATGAGTTTGTTTTAAAGTTGCGAAGAGACAGTGGGCTGATAATTCCTGGACTTTTTTATGGTGCTACTATTTCTAAAGACGTTGTTCTGTTAATTTATTTATTTAAATAAAGTTTCTACGAATCACAGGACAGTCTGCGACACGAGCGGGGTCAGACGGCGCCCGCGAGCGCCAGCATGGGTGGCCCCGTTGCAGCGTAACTTCGAAACGTTTAAATAGTACACACGTCCTTTTCAGCACCCTCGGCAGGTTACGGATATACGACTACGATTTTACTAGACACTAAAATCAAACATTTGTGTATACAACAATAAACAAATGTAGCCATTAAAGAATTTATTGCACATGTTTTCAAATATATGTATCTAATCATTTCATTGGACAACGAGCTTTTGAAAATTGCATGGCCACATAAAGTATGAATTCATGGATAAAGCAGCTATGCATTTTTTCGGCTGGATTTACAGCGCAGTTATATAGTTCGTTTTTTTTAGCATTAGAAAGAACTCCACAGAAGTAAGCGTACAGTTTTTATCAGGCTCTTTTATTGTTAATAATTATTGAATTATCTAATGTAGCACGGTCAATACATATAATTTACTTCAAATTATTACCGCTAAAAGTGCCGGATTTGGAACCACAAGCTTACTTCTGCGAAGTTCTTTCTAATGCTAAAAAAAAAGTTGACCTCTCCCCGGTATCTTTATAAAAATAGAATTTAAAATATGTTCGGATACATTATTGCGCATGTTAAACAAGGAGAAACAACATTACATTGTTCAACCATTCCTTCTCAATTTTACCAAAATGCGGTCAGATCTATGTATGTAAAGCCATAGCCGTAGAAATAGGTAAGTAAACTAAAATCTCGAATGCGTAAATACGAGATGAAAACACGTAGTAGCATTGCGCTTACGCGCCTAATTATCGCTTCACAGATCTTCCAGATAGAACTAGAACTTTGTAGTTCTCCCACCAAGGAGCCACATTTTAATTAATAAAATGTTTTAAATTAAAAAACCTCACACGTGATACTAAACTTCGTGTAATTTCCGTTAGGTATTAGGTATTGTAGGTTGGTTAAGTGTGATATTATAATTCAGTGACTAGATTTTAATTTTGTTATAAACAAGTTAAGTAAGCCTTCCTGTAAAAAGGATTAGGATCAACATTACCGAAGGCGGTATTCAATTTAAATAAAACTTAATTTCAGCTCAAGTGCGTAATCTAAATCCAATTAAAGCTAAAGTTGTAAAATTCGAAATTAAGTACTTGATAGGTTTTTAATACTTATGCTTGCACCTCGAGGAGGGTAGATAATCCTTACCGAGTACGTGACCTTGACTTTGAGTTCAGTGCAGTAATTAAAGTGTGAATTTATAGCAACCCTCAACACTATTAATTAAATAAGAAATCGTTGTTTTAATGTTAATACTAAACCAATTCACGAACTGTATCCAATCAAACATTCAAGTTTGTTATTAGACGGCCGGCCGTAGAGGCTTTAGTTTAGTTTTCGTTAATGTTGTCTCAGATAATAATTATAATTATGTATTGAGTGTAATGCCCCGAACACAAATATATGAGATAACAAGCGCGAAAGTACGTAGTTAATGTGACGTCATAAAGTCGGCAGTACAAACTTTTTTTTCTTTTAAACATACCAAATGATAGGGCTTCGTGAGTTTAGTCTAACAAATTATTAGAAAACGTTCAAAACATCACATTCCATAGTTGACTTTCAAGTGCTCTAAATTGGAAATGGCTGAATGGATTAGTCCAAAATACATACCAAGTGACTGTGAATATTCTCTATATTATACTTATAATGACTTATATCCTATTTAACCTATCGTTTAACAGATTAGGGATTTTAGCCCATAAAATCACCTCATAAAATGCTAACAAGAGTCAGACCAAGAATAGTCTGCAGCGGATTTGATAGCCCACGCTGTGAAAGTGTTATTTTAAAAGTCAAACTTCTATGAAATTATAACGTATAAATGACACTTGCACTGCGTGGGCTATCAAATCCGCTGCAGACTTTTTTTGGTTCGACTCTATATACATGGTGTTTGGTACATCGTTTGCCAGATTAAAACGGCAAATAGGTTGAGTCATTTGCTATCTACTCATGCCTAGAAAAAAAAAATTGGCCATGTTTTATTTTTTACTACTATGCAAGTAAAAATTTGAAATTTACAAAAAACTGGCATAGAAGTGAAAAAAAAAATTTAGTACGCCAAATTAAAAATTTCTAGGCCTGAGAAGATAGCAAATGACTCAATCTATCTGCCGTTTTAATTTGGCAAACGATGTACCAAACACCCTGTATATAAATATTATTAAATTGCAAAACGGAACTTAATCGCGTATTTGTTTTAAGATAAACATATATAAACATTTGCGAACTGATGTCGGTTTGAGTGGAACAAAGCGCGTGCGCAGACAATACGTCTGACAAAGTTGTGGGTGCAGTTGCATCCGGGCGCGTACATCTCACCGCCGCGCCGCGCCTACTGCGCTTTTACCGCAATATTTCCTTGTATTCATGCACTGGATTTTATTTTATTTCTGTTTCCAAATTAATAGTTATTTGTTTTACAAGGGGGCAAAGTTGTTGTTTAACCGCTCGTGCTAATATTGATACCCGAGCAAGCGAAAGATTCCAAAATTGAAATTCTAATAATGGAATCTTGAGCGTTGTGAGGGTTTCAAAGCACGAGGGTTAAACAAAATTTGCCCCCGAGTGAAACACAAAATTTTTCACCACACCAACCGAAGCAAATGTTAAATGTAAAATATCAAACAAAATCAAACCAAATCAAATCCAAATGAATGTTATTAAATATTTATCATCCAAATTCATCATTTAAAAGTCAATTCTAACAGCACACTTAAGAAAACAACTCAAAAATTGCATTTGATTACTTTGCCTCCATGTGAATAAAATGCAACTTTGCTATTCGTTTATGAAGTGCAAAATAAGCCTTTTCGAGCTGTTGTGGTGAAAACGAATACATATATAGGTAGGTATTGCTAAATAAAGCTAGCTTAGTAAAAATAATTTTGTACATGACCCACCTGTTCCTATCTCTATCGCACGCGCGTAATTACAGTGCGAGCGAAACTGCAATATAATTATTCGCGTGCGATAGAGGTAGGAACAGGCAAGTCAATGTACCAAATTCCTCGTGCTATGCGTTCTTTTCTTAGCGCTAACACGATATTTGTCGACAAATAAATAAATAAAAAATGCGGTTAATTAAGTTTTGTAGTTTAGGTACGCAATTTTTTTACATAAGTATTTTTTTTATGTGCACCATAAAGTAAAAAAATACACAGAAAGTCGAATACAAGACTAGGTAACAACAGGCGGTCTTAGTATGCAATTTGACAAAAAACTAACTTCACAAAACAATCTAAAATGTCACGGTCTTCATCAGCATTTCTCACTGCCGCGCACTTCAGCAGCATTTTCACAAGAGACGACACGTACTCCATTCTAGATACGTTATAGTTTAGATATCAACTAGTTCTCTTTTGCAGCGCAATTCGGGCAACCAATGTCACTTTTACGTTAGATGGAGTAAGATATCTATTAGATATGAATTGGATCTCTAAGGGTGGGTTGCACCAAACTGTTCGTATCGTTAATGGGTTCGCTAAATTTTGATGTATGGAAAGTTTCATAGTAAAGCGCCGGGGCGCGCCGGCTGACGTTGATCAGTCTGTCAAATGTGGTTGGTGCAACTGACCCTAAGTCATATCCTGTGGAAATCGTTCAAGAGTATCACCAGAATCGCGCAAATGTCAAATTTGACAGGTTAGATCTAAAACATATCGTTATCGTATCATGGTGATGTCTAAAAGATATCTAATAGATGTCTATTTCAAAATCCGAATCTGGCCCTCAGAGCTCAGAACAAATGCACGAGGTTCTTTAAAAATTTCAAGAGCTCCCTTGATTTATTTAATCCAGGATCTCATCAGTTTCAGTCGTCTTTGTAAAATAAAAAAAGAGAACTAACCTCCACTTTGGAAATCTTTTTTTTTGTTGCTAAATGTAATTTCTAAGCGTCTATTCAGACTCTTGTAACATTAAACAACGGCAATAAAGAGGTTGCAAGTATTAAAAACGATTTAATGTGATATAATCCGCTAGGTTATCCGCAGGTGTTGTTAAATTTAAGAGTTATAACTTAATAAATTATTCACGTAATTACTACATTTCAAATAATTCTAAGTTTACTATCAGGTGTAATGACACAGGGTAGGTTCGGCACAGGGCAGCCCTGGGGCGTTCGTTTCACATAGGATTTGTAATTAGTGGAGGACCGGCGGCGCGGGCGACGCTATCGCCGTATCCGGCGCCGCCCTCCTATCATGTGAGAGATCGCCAACAACTGGAAATTTCTGAATAGGTACGAGTACTCTATGACTAAATACACTCATTCTGTAAGGCCTTTACACATCGTTAAGATGTATTTTTACTATCATATAAGTAATAGGTATACTATACCTATATCCAGTATAAATATGTGGGTATATTACATTGAATTTAAGTAAACAGGAAATTTTGAAACATGCCACTAGACGTAATGTTTACGTTTGTACGGCGCGGGGTAGACTAGGAGACGTCAAGAAATCATGTGATCATATTTGGCCTATTTTTGACCACCCCCTTGGTGGCGAACGCAACCCCCCAAGATCACGTGATCATTATGATGCCCTTAGACGCTAAGCAATCAAGGCCATGGCGCCGATGCGAGCTTTTATTATTAATGTTTTAAAGTTGGTGCGATAAATGTTTTTATTGGGTAAATACGCATATAAAATAGAGAGGATTATTTGATCTGATTAAATTTTTCAGTAATATTGTTGTTTATGGCTTTCCCGCTTTGAAAAGAAAATACACATGATATCTTCTCCAACCACCCTTCCCCCCATCGTGATCATTCGTGATATTCGTTTGAATTATTATTCGTGATATTTTTCTTACCCCCACCCCCCTCTAAAGGATCGCATGATTTCTGGACGACCCCCTAGCTCCGGCGACGTGGACGAAGTTTCCGCGGTTTGCGGTAACTGTTGATAATTAAGAGTGGTCTTTTAATAGCCGCTGATGGTAACGGCGCGTGCGGCGCGGCGGTGCGCGCTGTTCCGCGCTACGCCCGTATGGTACTGCAAACACGGGTTTTATTAATCATCCAAGATATTTATTACCTATAAAAAGATATAAATATATTGTAGATTATACCCCTGAGAGAGATTATGATAATTATATGTATGATATAAAAAAAGCCGGACAAGTGCGAGTCGGAGTCGCCCGCCGAGGGTTCCGTACTTTTAAATAATTGTTGTTATAGTGGCAACAGAAATACAGCATTTGTGAAAATTTCAACTGTCTATCACGGTTCATGAGATACAGTCTGGTGACAGACAGACAGTGGAATTTTAATAATAAGGTCCCATTTTTACCCTTTGGGAAGGGAACCCTAAAAAAATCCAGACTAGCTGTACTGTCACCTTTTCGTAGCTAAAGTACCAAATTATTAAGATAGGTATCTTAGGTACCTATAGAGAGAAAGATTGAACTACTCAAAGAATTTAGCGACATCGATCACTTAATTCAACAATATATTCCTACAACTCCTACAAGGATTGAATGACGTTGAAAAATGTTCAGTAGGTAGTCGTCGACTACCAACAAATAAAAACTAAATATTTATACGCCATTGATTTAGTTCACTGACAGTGCACATTATTCTCTTACTGAACGATTATCATGTTTTGACTAAGCAATTCGAAAGATTAATATCGCTTAAGGTGGTAGGTACATCAAATCAGTATGTATTAAAACTTTAATACTATATAATATAAACTTAAAAGTAATGAACGTTCACAGTGCGGTTAAATAGAGTTTTGAATTGTCAACTTAAATTAGGTAACGAAACATACAAAAAATCGCCTTTCTGCAGAATAGGCTTGCACTGGGTGTGCTATCAAAATCGTTACAGACTTTTCTAACTCTAATCTTTATTTCAATTGTATATCATTACACTGCAACGTGAAAAGCAATATTTTAAATAGAAGTATATTTTCAGAGTTATTGAGGAAAACGTTAAAACCCGCGCGATTACCAACATAATGATTATATTCCGTCACATAAGTCGCGCGGCGCGCCATTCTTATATTTTCTTCTAATTTTCTGACTGAGGTAGTAAACATTTAAAAAATGGTCAGACAAGGGTTGTCCCCACAACACCATATATTTTTCAAGCCTGCCAAAAGTTATAGGCACAGTTGAGCATAACTATGTGGTAGTAGCAAGTAAACGCATATAAGGAGAGTGGCGCCGGCACTAACGCACGATATCCACACGATTGTATTTGAGGCATGCTGAGTTGAGTTATCGCCGCTCGTCCGTCGGGGCCTTTGCCTTCACGAGGCGCTTCCGCGACCGTCGCGTGTCCCCTCCGATACGAGCATGACGCCCGCGGCCCTTCTAATAATGCTAATGTCCCCGCGATAGCTAGATGAAATGCCGCCTGATACTACCATCACATACAATGACCGCACCGACTAAATGGGCATCAGGTGGAGTCCACGGATTCCGAAGCGCAATATTTGCCGTCCAGTAGAAGATTACACAGGTATTCCATCTTTTAGATGCTGATAATGTTTCCTAACAGTTTATAAGACCGACGACGCCGAGTGTTTGTATATTTATAGAAATAGTTTTAATAATCTCCAATATAGCTATACTGAATCAATATACTGGAGTAACTTAGACCATTCAAATATGTTGTATTGAATAGCCGTCATAATTATGCATATTTATCATTGGAGGGCGGCGATGTGAAACAATCGCTCGTAAAGTGACAACATAAGGCAAGCGCGCATCGCGACCATGTCGATAAATCTCACGCATAGAAAGCCAAGGCACACGTCCCAGGCTATTGTGCAGCAAGGCAGCATACGATGCTGTATTAGCGAAATAGACCGAAAGTCAATAATTACCGGTTGTTGTCTGCCCTAAGCTCTCCGCCCGTTGCACTCACTCTATGCCAACTTTAATTAACATCAATACAAGCGCTCGTGTTTAAGAGGAGCCGAGGTGATATACGCCGCAAATTTATCTTGCACTTGTAACTAAAAACGATTTGTAATCTAAAGTGGAAGGCATTCTTGGGACGACCGCCTTTGCCTTTTACTTACCAGTAAAGCATTAATATGTACTGTGATGGGTGAGCGTTTTAAATAGTGTAGAATTATAACGGGAGGTACAATTAAAAGAGCTCCTCCTAGCAGCGCCGAGAAGCCCATTGAGGTGGACAATACACACGGAAGCACGAACGCACGTGATCCACTGCGGACTTATTCGATTAATTGATAAAACCGTTACGAAGTAATGACAAACTATTGTGAAAATAATTTAACTATATTTAAAGCACGGTGAGGTTGGTGCAGAAAAACTAGACCACTTAATGCAAAAGAGGACTAAAAACATGGAATTAATAGTGTCCCACGGGACGCTTAGAGTATCATGGTCTTGGACAAAAATGCACTGGCAGTGATTTGGTGGCATAATACAGGTTCCACTCTATAATTTAAAGAAATATCAATGTTACCTTATCTACGACGTGTATCTATCTGGTACACATGTAATACTTAAAGCACAGTAAGTTATAGATAATTATCATCTTCTACTTGATTTGTCATTGATATGATACGAACTTGACACGTCTCGCATACCTCATAATCATAATGCATTTTGCTCGCGCTTATGTGTGCGCGTTACGAGTAGATGCTGTAATGAGTCGTGTCAAGAACGTTACATCCAGTCGAAATTTTAGGACAGCAATTGATTAAAAAATGTTTACAATTTACACCTAACAAAACGAAACCTTAACTTTTTATATTCAAAAATTTAAAAAAAAATCTCTACAGTTAATCCAAATAAAACTTAATAAGTCCAAAATAACCCACCCATCGAAGCTGACTCAAAGGCATAATGGCTGCAGCATTCTCCCGCTGAACTACTCAATGGAGTATTTATTAAATTATAAACGGTGCTTAAGCGAGATTAATCGCGTATAATTAAGTTTTAACACTTAATTATATTTCGTCAACCATATTACATTTCAATTAGCATTCACAAAACATCGATTTTGTGCTCTTTTGCCAGAATATTCGACTATTGATGCCAACAAAATAAACGAATTCGCTTAGAAAATAGGGTACTTGCCTTATTTTGATCTCTACTAGGTATACATATATGATAATTGTACTTATGTATGCAGAAAATATGCTATAATCCAAAAAAAACTAATTGTGAACAACTATTCATAATGACAGTGTAGGATTTGAGCAGAGACGCCGAGTGATAACGGTAAAAATCAACCAAATTCCTGCATGCATCGATAAAGTAGGTACATTAGTCACGATTACACGTAGAACTTAAAACATTAGACGTGTGAACCCATAATTTACTCCATATTTTTAGTGCAATGAACTGCGGGCAATTTGGTAAATGGCCAGAAGATGAACTTAGCACTAGTAGTCAATTCTGTTGTATTGGTGAGAAATGTTACGGCGCGGCGGCTTGTGGTTTACTGATGACTGTGTCTCTGGTCGGTTACTCAATTTGCCTAGGTTTTTCATGTAGGTTTATAATGGCAAATTTTGTAAAGACAAGACTATTTTAGGGAGTGTCTTCGAAACAATGATAGAGCATTGAACTTTGTCGTGATGTTATATTGTCACGTTCATACGCTGTGTAAGTCGGCACAATAAAAACTAACTTGTGTTCTCATCTATTGTCCAGCGATTGATTTCAGCACGCCTCAGAAGAGGGTCACGGGTCATTCTAACCACGGCTGCTTATTCTAAGATAAATCGTTACATAACTTTTGTTTTAACGTCGTATAATAAGTTTGTTATTGTGAGGCGAGCGAGGGCGACGAGAATATTGAAATTTAATGTAATCATAGCAGTGAAACGTGACGTCGGCCGACAGTTAGCCGGATGAGTTGTGGGAGCGGGCGCACGGCGCGGCGCGGCCCGGGGACGCGGTGCCGACGTCCAGCGGGAACAGCGCCTCCACGAAAATTTATTTATCGGGTATCGCGGCATACATCAGCGCCTAAGGACAAGCGGGTGGATGGAAATTGCGGGCGGGCGAGGCGCGGTCGATGCGCTCGTCGATACGGGACACTTTGCTCACTTCCTAACATAAATTCGGTACACGGTGGAATCGAGTATTATTATTCAATCGTACGATCGTAGTTCGCGCGGGGGCCATAAGTCACGGCGACGCGAGCGCCGGCGGCCGCCGTGAGCGGTGGCGCACGACCGCGATGGCATCGCGCTTGTAGCGCGGACCGCTAGCTGAGCACCCGCTACATGAGCTCCGCGCAGCCACCGCAGCTGCGCAGCCCGCTGCGGCGGCGCAGTCTGCGCGTGCCCATCGAACAGCCGTCGCAAACTTTCCTTCCTCAGCACACACTATGTTGCGATGCCAACAACTTTAGCTAACGCCAACCAATCGCCTTAAATATCAATTTCTGAATAATTAAATCAATATAATTTAAGTAGACGAAAAGTAAAAGGCGATTATACCTAGTGCTGTACCTACTGAGAGTTATCAACATATCAAAGATCAAATTCGACCTAATTATGATGTCATCATAACATAAATCTCGTCTTATTTTTTTTCTAATTGTGTTTTTATAGTCATAAATTGTACTATTAGTGTGTTGGCTTCCATATTTTTTTATTTGACTGGTCGAAGATTGGAAAGAGGAAGACGATCATTAATCATTCCGCCACAACGCCCAAGGTTCAAATACAAAATAGATACATAAGAACAGAGCAAGTAAGGTTTGCTGTTAGGTGAAATGAACTTCATTTGCAATAAAAAAGCCATTTCTCATAGACTTATTATTAGACGGCTGCGTCCACTCTAAGACGGTTTTATGACCAGGTATTTAGATAAGACTATTTCAGTTTGAATTTGTTTGTTATTCTTAGAAATAATGAAATACGAAAGTTCATACTAAGAAATATTGGACATTATGATTATAGCTTCCGTTATAACATAGATAAAATAGATAAGTGTTTTAAGCTGGTTCAAGAAAATGAATAGGCCATCAATAATCGATAAGGCGGAAAATATATAATAGTATCTTTCAATTCCAGTATACAAACAAATAATTATCGAACGAGCGAGCGAAGCGAAGCGAAGTTCTTACATTCGACTTGGGTCACGCGGCTGGCTATCGGCACGTCCCGGCATTTCGATGTTTTTAAGCTGAACTGTCAGAAGATAGTTTGATACTCAAGAACTTAAGTAAATTTGTTATAATTTAAATGAAATTGGGTAAACGTGTAATTGAGGGCATTATATTTTAGTCATTAATTTTTGAGCAGGCTCGAACAAGAGGTTATTGAGCTAGAAGTACTTAAAATGCTAAAAAGCCATTTGTGAGGGGTCTTGCTATTCTGGTCATTTTAATTGCAAGAAAGTATGGTCGAGTTTGGTATCAAATGAAAGTGCTCGGTTTGTTACACATTTATACTAGTAGTTCGCCCCGAACTGTGAACTCGCGGTTCGCCAAAAAGATCAATTGAATGCAGTGCTACTTAGTCCGAGATGGGCATTTCGTAATTGATTCCTGATTCCACGATTACTTACTGGAAATTACTTTGTAATCTGATTACCGATTCCCAGATTACTTTGTAATCTAACAATACCGAATTACTAATTACAATTCCATTTCAGGAATCAGGAATAAATTTTCGAATACTAGATTACTAGTAATTGGAATCAATGTAGATTCCTCATTACAGGAATATATTACTTGACTCCTTTCAGATTACATTTCGTACTACTATCAAAAGTACAATTCGATAGTAGATATAGATGTTGTTGACTTACTAGGATGCATCTACCTATACCTTATTGAAAACAGGTGTGTAGATTTCGAAAATGATGATCATGACCAATAAAACGACATCCATGACGACTTTTATGACATACTGCATGGCCGTCATTTTGGATTCCAAAATGATCATCATTTTCGAAATCAGGGCCCCCTAAAACCTACAAAGTGACATCCATGACGACTTTTATGACATAGTGCATCGCCGCCATCTTGGATTCCAAAATAGTCATCATTTTCGAAATCTGCGCCCCCTAAAACCTATAAAACGATATCCATGACTTTTATGACATAGTGCATGGCCGCCATCTTGGATTCCAAAATAATCAACATTTTCGAAATCTGCGCCCCCCAAAACCTATAAAACGACATCCTTATGACATAGTGCATAGCCGCCATTTTGGAATCCAAAATGGTTATCATTTTCGAAATCGGGGCCCCCTAAAATCTATAAAACGACATCCATGACGACTTTTATGACATAGTGCATGGCCGCCATGTTGGATTTCAAAATAATCATCATCATCGAAATCTGCGCCCCCCAAAACCTAAAAAACGACATCCATGACGATTTTTATGACATAGTGCATGGCCGCCATCTTCATCTATATTTCGTTGCACACTTACCTTGGCCGCAGACGTTCGGAATTTTCATTCAGTTTCCGTACGGAATGACAGGTAGGAACGGGACGTCGCTCTACAAATGTCATTCCGTTCGGAAAATGGGGTTGGCCGGTCGAAGTATTTTGAAGATGGCGCCAGCATAGCTTGCCCTGTCAATCCCTAGAATTGTTGCAATTTTTTGTTTGCAATGAATATTTATGTCCTGGATGCCAGTCATTTAAGCCAAATCTCATAGACAAAGAGGCAAGCTATGATGGCGCCATCTATGCAAACCTTTGACAGTTGCCAACCCCATTCCGAACGTCTGTGGCCTTGTGGCGAGGCTAAAGTCGACAATGGATTGAAAACGTGTGCGAATATAGTTGTCAAATCAAATTTGTCAGTAAATAAGAACAAAAAAACTATACTCGTCCTTTTCTTTCGGGTGCTAGTACTGGTGTAAGACAAAGATAGTATGATTCTCTCTGTCTGTGTTTGAAACAAGACAGTCCTTTGACAAACTATAATTGTAAGCTCTGTGGAGCCTTTAACTGATTCACCATAGAGATTAAAATAAACTGTATCTGTGGTAAGCCGTAATGTTTCTTGTACAGTCGACGTCAAAGAGAAATTTACAGCCAAAGTAACAAAAAAATGTTTACACGACCTAAATGCTATGACAATAAAGTCGTGTAAATATTTTTTTGTAACGTTAGTCGTAAAGATCTCTTTGACGTCGACTGTACCTATGGAGTGTAGAACTTCTACCTTCCATAGTTTCTTGCCAAATGTCAAATACCTATACTATGTTTATTTTTATCTTGCTAATTATTTCAAAATGGTAAATTTAAAGACGATATTATAAAAGTGCAAGCCGAGCGCTTTCATTTGATACCAAACTCGACCATACTTTCTTACAAAAAAGATGACCAGAAATGCATGACCCCTCACAAATAGCTTTTTAGCATTTTAAGCTCTTCTAGCTTAATAACCTCTTGATAAAGCCTGCTCATAATTTAATGACTAAAATTTACTGCCCTCAACTACACGTTTAGCCAATTTCATTTAAATTAGGACAAATTTACTTAAGTTCTTGAGTATCAAACTATCTTCTGACAGTTCAGCTTAAAAGCATCGAAATGCCGGGACGTGCCGCTAGCCGGCCGCGTGTCCGAAGTCGAATGTAAGAACTTCGCTTCGCTTCGCTCGCTCGTTCGATTATATATATATTTTTTTAAATTAAGATTTTTTTCAAAAATGATGACAATTTTGGAATCCAAGATGGCAGCCATGCACTATGTCATAAAAGTCGTAATTCGAAAATGATGAACATTTTGGATTCCGAAATGGCGGCCATCCACTTTGTCATAAAAGTCGTCATGGGTGTCGTTTTATAGGTTTTTGGGGGCGCAGATTTCGAAAATGATGACGATTTTGGATTCCAAAATGGTGGCCATGCACTGTGTCATGAAAGTCGTCATGGATGTCGTTTTATAGGTTTTGAGGGGCGAAGATTTCGAAAATGATGACCATTTTGGATTCCAAAATGGCGGCCATGCACTATGTCATAAAAGTCGTCATGGGTGTCGTTTTATAGGTTTTTGGGGGCGCAGATTTCGAAAATGATGACCATTTTGGATTCCAAAATGGCGGCCATGCGCTATGTCATAAAAGTCGTCATGGGTGTCGTTTTATAGGTTTTAGGGGGCGCAGATTTCGAAAATGATGACCATTTTGGATTCCGAAATGGCGGCCATCCACTTTGTCACAAAAGTCGTCATGGGTGTCGTTTTATAGGTTTTAGGGGGCGCAAATTTCGAAAATGATGACCATTTTGGATTCCAAAATGGCGGCCATGCACTGTGTCATAAAAGTCGTCATGGATGTCGTTTTATAGGTTTTGGGGGGCGCAGATTTCGAAAATGATGACCATTTTGGATTCCAAAATGGCGGCCATCCACTTTGTCATAAAAGTCGTAATGGGTGTCGTTTTATAGGTTTCAGGGGGCGCAAATTTCGAAAATGATGACCATTTTGGATTCAAAAATGGCGGCCATGCGCTATGTCATAAAAGTCGTCATGGGTGTCGTTTTATAGGTTTTAGGGGGCGCAGATTTCGAAAATGATGACCATTTTGGATTCCAAAATGGCGGCCATGCACTATGTCATAAAAGTCGTCATGGGTGACGTTTTATAGGTTTTAGGGGGCGCAGATTTCGAAAATGATGACTATTTTGGATTTCGAAATGGCAGCCATCCACTTTGTCATAAAAGTCGTCATGGGTGTCGTTTTATAGGTTTTAGGGGGCGCAAATTTCGAAAATGATGACCATTTTGGATTCCAAAATGGCGGCCATGCACTATGTCATAAAAGTCGTCATGGGTGTCGTTTTATAGGTTTCAGGGGGCGCAGATTTCGAAAATGATGACTATGTTAAATTCCAAAATGGCGGCCATGCACTATGCCATAAAAGTCGTCATGGGTGTCGTTTTAAAGGTTTTAGGGGCGCAGATTTCGAAAATGATGACCATTTTGGATTCCAAAATGGCGGCCATGCACTATGTCATAAAAGTCGTGATGGATGTCGTTTTACAGGTTTTAGGGGGCGCAGATTTCGAAAATGATGACCATTTTGGAATCCAATATAGCGGCCATGCAGTATGTCTTAAAAGTCGTCATGGGTGTCGTTTTATAGGTTTTAGGGGGCGCAAATTTCGAAAATGATGACCATTTTGGATTCCAAAATGGCGGCCATGCACTGTGTCATAAAAGTCGTCATGGATGTTGTTTTATAGGTTTTGGGGGGCGCAGATTTCGAAAATGATGACCATTTTGGATTCCAAAATGGCGGCCATGCACTATGTCATAAAAGTCGTCATGGGTGTCGTTTTATAGGATTCAGGGGGCGCAGATTTCGAAAATGATGACTATTTTAAATTCCAAAATGGCGGCCATGCACTATGCCATAAAAGTCGTCATGGGTGTCGTTTTATAGGTTTTAGGGGGCGCAGATTTCGAAAATGATGACCATTTTGGATTCCAAAATGGCGGCCATGCACTATGTCATAAAAGTCGTGATGGATGTCGTTTTATAGGTTTTAGGGGGCGCAGATTTCGCAAATGATGACCATTTTGGAATCCAAAATAGCGGCCATGCAGTATGTCTTAAAAGTCGTCATGGATGTCGTTTTATTGGTCATGGTCATTTTTTTCGAAATCTGCACACCTGTTACAAATAAGGTATCCTAGTAAGTCAATAACATATATATCTACTATCGAAATGTACTTTTGATAGTAGTAGTACGAAATGTAATCTGAAAGGAATCAAGTAATATATTCCTGTAATGAGGAATCTACATTGATTCCAATTACTAGTAATCTAGTATTCGAAAATTTATTCCTGATTCCTGAAATGGAATTGTAATATTCGAAAAATTGATTCGTGATTCCTCAAATGGAATTGTAGGTACTTAGTAATTCGGTATTGTTAGATTACAGTAAGATTAAAGTAATCTGGGAATCGGTAATCAGATTACAAAGTCAATCAGTCAGATCGTGGAATCAGGAATCAATTACGAAATACCCATCTCGGTCTAAGTAGCACTGCATTCAATTGATCTTTTTGGCGAACCGCGAGTTCACAGTTCGGGGCGAACTACTAGTTAAAACCAAATGCATAAACGATAGATGCAAATACTGGCCACATTGATTAATGCGTGGTTTCTGGAACCGTCACTTAGAATACCGAAGGCCAATTTTATTCGAAAAATATTACAGAATCTGCTAAAAAGAAGGCGGAATTTATTGGACTTCGGTGATTCAGAAATCAAAGTCATGGGATCTATCTTTGGATCTGGACGCGGGAGTTGTGAGTGTTGTCTTGGTGCTGTCAATATTCAATATGAAGTGTGATGGGCGATTACAATTTGTGATGGATGTCTTATATTTTATAGTCCGAAACATTTTTATTTGGGTGGGACTTAAGTTGTCCGAAACCACGACGACTAGTGAATCACGATGCACTATATTTGTGGCTAAAAATACCCATACCCATGTTCCAACTAGGTACTGGTTTCCAAATTCTCTATTAAGTAAGTAGTCACATGCTCAGGTCGCAACAGTCAGCCCGGCAACGCGGTACAATGGTGAGTCGTGTCCAGCGTACGGTAATGGTGCCTAAATGTCCACGGCTAACAAGCCTACGACGTCGGCGCGCACGCTGACGACTTCATGGAATATGTTACGTTACATGAGAACGGCGTGCTGCCGTATGGCTGCGACTACAATGGGTCCCGCGGACGTAGGGCAGCCGTAACAAGTCTTAGACTGGCGCGGTAGAACAAACTACTTATTTAGCAATAGTACATTATTGTCGAGGCTCGGAAGTAGCTACTTGCAGGCTGAGGATTCGTTTTAAACGGACGACCTTGGGAGTCCGTTTAATTGAATCCGAAGCCAGCAAGTAGCCTTCCAGCCGAGTCATATATAGTGCTTTTCTCAAAAATGGTGCAAGAAACATAAATATCATATAAACATTTTACAAAAGCAACGTTCTTACGTATATATTTTCACAGAGAAAAGCCCTTGCCGCCTTTTTATTTTTTTAATAAAAAAATAGAAGTGTATTTTTCTGCCGAAAATACGCCAACCTATTTGAGACAACTAAATAGTCGCGGTACTAATCATCTGTTTGGCTGTTTAATGGGCCTGTGCCTTCATTTGATATGGCCATTTGAACTTTTAAAAAGTTTGGAACTCGACAAATAATGGAATTTGTATGCAACATTGCAGTCCCAAAATCGAGACTGCAATGTTTTTAACTTTTTAAATTTTGACTGACCATAAACTCCGCGCTTCGCGACCTATTTTTTAGACGGCATAGTCGACTTTGCCGTCCATTTTTGAGAAAATTATGTTTACGATACCTATCTGAGTGACCCAGTAAGTCATGGAAAACTAAATAGCTTTTATTAAAAACATTTTTTTCGCGGAAATTGGAGAAAATAAATATCCTAATAATAACAGAATCTAGGTATATTTTTTTGTTGTCGATAGAAACTTTGCAGACCTTTTTAACCCCCCTACTTACCTGCCTTCGAGATGAAATTTTGTTGAGTTTCGTTGAAATTACATTTCTTGTTTTAATTCAATACCTTTTTACGAAGTTTCAAGTTCCTAGCTTACAGAAGGGGCGTTCCCTGTAGTAACTTAAAATGAACTAAACTAAATTTCTTAACATAAAAGCTGTAAAAAATAATTATCCAAAGCCTAAAATAACAAGAATTATAAAAAACAACAAATAAAAAAAAAACATAATTTTCCCTAAAAATTTATATACGTCGCGCAATTGCTCCCATATGCCTGGAAGTAGGTACCTATTAACATAATATGCCGCTAAAAGTCTTTACTTGGAACTCATACCTAAATCTCGGCAATAGTAAAGGTCTAGCTGGCGGCATATGCACATGCTCGTATGCGTTGTAAAGTTGTAATTTAATTCGTCAGCACGGGAAATAGGTAGTTTATTAAACTCATTTCACTGGGCAATAATAAGGTGAATTTGAGACTAAATACACATGCGATTTCAAAAAAACTTATGCGGTTATTTGAAAGGTATCTTGATTTAAACAACTTCTATTAAGACGGGCATAATGGAGATGTCGAACCAAAGCATGCATGTGTTCATGGACTTATTTTCACCGTACAATCGGGATAATAAAATGGCATTTGCCTCACAAAAGAATGTACTTACGTTCGACTGGGTCAAACATTATCGTGAAGCCGATAAAATTAACTCACGACTTTAACCCTTGCAGGTGTACCTAAGCTGAGAGTATCGTCCTTGCGTGAACAACTAAGCTTTCTATTTACCTAGTTTACCTAGTTTCCACAAGGCAACTTAAATATGTCAAGCTACCTACTTTAAGCGCTCTTTATTTAATTTGACACCATATATGGAGGAACGTGCAATTTGTTAATAGTCGGCTAAAGGTTTAATTGCCAAAGCTTACTTATTTATTTATTTAAATAAAAGTAGATAATATCCGACTAACATATTAGAGCTATACAATAGAAAATTTAATCTGATTTCAGAATCCATTGCCGGCTAAATTAGCTACTTTTTGATTATTAGATTTTCTCACGTGGTAAGGCAATTTATTTTAGGAAATGAGTAATCACAATCAGGTTAAGTAAAACTAACAGACGTATTATATACTGTTATTTCATTAGGTACTAGAGTTCGACCAATAACAGTCTGTATCGATTTTGATAGCTCACTCAGTGCAAGTGTTATTTATACGTCATAATTTCATAGAAATTTCACGATTAAAATAACATTTGCACTGCGAGGGCTATCAAAATCGCTGCAGACTTTCTTGGTCTAACTCTAGTAAAAATAATAAAAAATATCTTCAATGGAATTTTAATATTGCGACTGCAGGAAAACCTGTTTGAAATTGTTCAAGCATAATTCTTCCTCAATCGCTTAGGAATTTATTGTACAGTCGAATAGTTTAATTTTAATTTAATTTTATTGTAATTCTATGGAAGTTTTCTGGAATAAAACAATTTCATTTCATTTCATTTCATTTCATTTCATTTCATTTCATTTCATAATTGTCTACTAAAATGCACAGGTACTAAATTATTTAAGGTATCTGTTATGTATATATTATTTAAAAAGGATTCCTAAGCAAATTGTTATGTCACAGAACTTGGCATACGAGTACTTTAACCCAACTAAATTTATAGCTAAAGGAAAGAGCATGAAATACCTAATTTGTTGTTTTTGTTATAGTGTGTAAGTACTCATAAGTAAGTTTGTGGTCTGTGTGAGGCATAGCCAACATTTTTCACTGTATTGCGACACCTGCTTCGGAGCCGACACTAAGCGATGTGTTGTACCAAATATCCCGTTATCAATGCATCACGCAGTAATTATATAATTATAAGTACGCATCTACCGACATTAAACCAACCGAACGTGTATTTTAACAGTGAAAAATGATTACCTCCCGACTTGTAAACCGTATACGATCTTAAGATTCTAATTTGTATAATTATAAACGCGCATCGCTTTTTTATTTCGGTACGTATAACTACTATTACGGGTACAACTTTTTAGATTTATAGCATATTTTACATTACAAAACTGTGTTCAGAAAACGTTCAGACACTTTAGCCCTCGTTTAAGATAAACCACCAGCGCTAATAAAACATCGACATGACGGCAACGTAAGTGACCCGCGTCCATAAAAAGACAATGACTTAATTACTTCACAAAACGAGCCCGAGCCACCGGTTAAAGGAATACTTTTAGTAAAAGACACACACGCCCATTAAGGTAATAGAAAAATGGGCAACAAGAAGGGCTGTGAACAGCTGCAGCGTGCTGACAGAGCCATTTAGACGAGAAGAGGCGGCGAGAGCGTGCGGCGACCGCGGGTAGCGTGAGAAGTGCGCCGCGAGCCGGTGTGCAGCGTGCGCGCCCAATTCCTTATGCAAATGTGCGCGCGGCGCATCAGCCAGCTCCTCGCTGCGCGCCGTGCCGCCGCCAATGCGTCCGCACGCCGCTCTCGCACCCTAGCCATAAGCCTAAGTGCACTTTTGTGCTTTATTGACCACATTAGAAAGGCACTAGACCTAGTAAGGTATACCTTTTTATGGCTCATCACTAGTTCGCAACAATAGGGTATAATAATAACGACACAGCATAGCTCGTTACTAACCGACGTTTTCGTGTCATAAGAAATGGCCTCCCTATTAACGCCAACCTGCTTAACTGACTGGATCCGTAGAATAAAAACCTTTTTGCTATCATGTGACACGTACTGCTTTTCATATCACCTATGAGGAAATGATTATGTTATTTTGAGCTAAAAAAAATAATAACGCACGTAATTGTTTATTTTACAGAAATTATAATGGATATTGTGCATATTATTTTCATATTTCATTGTGTTAATATTTTATAATGTTACAATGTCCTAGAAGAGAAAAGCGCCACTTTGATCCCTCCTAGCAGGAAGGAAAAGTGCCACTATGATCCCTCCTAGCAGGGATGACAAAACCCTTTTCCGAATATTTGATGTGAAAAGAGTTTTTTTCAACTTGTATTTATTTCTTTATTATCTACTTATTGGTTTTCTGTTTTCTAGTTTATTTACACGTATAATTATTTATGTATTTGCATAATTATATGTATATAAACATTTATATATGTATGTATCCGTTATTTTACTACATATGTAAATGTAAGAATGTGTATTCAACTTGTATTTTATTACTTAGTCGTTGTAAAAAATTGTTTTTGTTATCGGTGTTAAATATCGAATAGTGCCTATTATCTTTTTTAGCTAAATGAGTTGATTTTTCTGCCGCTTGCAGAAAAAAATACTTGAAATTTCTGTATCGTCATTTACGATAGTCAAATTGTTTCAACTGTTAAAAGGCGGCGTACAACATAATTGGACACGAGGTCTGCAGGTTAATTGACCCGAACGTCAGCAGTCCGTGCGTCGCGCGGATCTGTCCGAGAGCAGACTGGCGGAGTGCAGATTGAATCTGACAGTTGTGATGACACTCGTGGAATTACAAGAGAATGTGCGCGAGTTAGTATCGGCGAGCGCGCGCCGTAGACGAGGCCGACAATGGCGGTGCTGTCACGCTAAACGTTGAATCCCAGCGCCCGATCACGACCGCGACATCGGAAATCAATAATCGGATGATTTAGCCACCGCTCCGCGTGCGAACCTGATTAGACACGATAATGCTTGCCACGTCGCTCTGCACCGAATGTTCCGAAGCTGTGGGGCGATAGGTTATCGTCGCTTGAACCACATACAACTGTATTATTTCTACAAACGTCGACTAACGGAATGGCACATATTTTTCAATGATACTCATCTTATGAAACCGCGCACGACAATCCGATTTACAGTAACATATTCGATATCAATGGCAATAAGTTTTCCTTTTACGGCTAAGTGCACTGTAGCCATCGAGGTAAGTAACCAGGATTTGTAATAATACTGCCTAATCATAGAGAGTAACTGATTGAAGACAGACATTACGAAGATAGTATCTATAGTATCAGCATGATACATTAATGGAATAAACGTAAACGGCTTGTAATTGCAGAATACTGCAATTATAAGTATTTAATAGCCAGAAGGTAAACAAATAAAAGACAAAAATGGGCTCGAGTAAAATGCATAAGCGTCCGAGTTGGCGTTATGCTGTCCATTACCTGTCTGCAACTCATCATTGTCTTAATACTATGATAAATGAAATTGCACAAAGAGAAAGACGTTAGTGGTGCACTTAGGTGGAACAAAATCTAATTACATTTCGTGAAGTATCAATGAGCGGCGCAATTACGTCAGTGGTTGTATGTAATCGATACCGCGAGCGCATTTCCCGGGTGTTTCGCCGACGTATCTGGAATAATGTACCATTACCATGATTTATATCGAAGCGATCACGGGGCTAATGGCGGAGGTAGGCCTCCCAGCGCTGCACATATGGGTTTGCAGCGTCGGTAATGAGAGCGCCGCCTGCGCCACCCCGGAGCGGTGCGCGAGCGGATCGGGGTGCAAAGTGCACCCGCGGGCCTAACACAAACGCTGACAAGTTAGCACAGTAGACACAGACGAATATCTTATCTGCGACACATGTATATACATATATGTAGATTAATGGTAAACTAAGTTATTTAGACAGCCTAAAGGTAATCTCTATTTTAGTTTTCAACGTATCTGGTTCGTACAGAGTGGATTCGAATAACCGGCTCAACTTTATCTACAGATATTACTTAGTTTGGGGTTTTATTGACGATAATTTCTGGAATGAAATAAATCTTTATGAAATAGTATAGGTCTCTTCTTCTTCCTCGCGTTATCCCGGCATTCTGCCACGGCTCATGGGAGCCTGGGGTCCGCTTGACAACTAATCCCATGATTTGACGTAGGCACTAGTTTTACGAAAGCGACTGCCATCTGACCTTCCAACCCAGAGGGTAAACTAGGCCTTATTGGGATTAGTCCGGTTTCCTTCACCGAAAAGCGACTGGCAAATATCAAATGATATTTCGTACATAAGTTCCGAAAAACTCATTGGTACGAGCCGGGGTTTGAACCCGCGACCTCCAGATTGCAAGTCGCACGCTCTTACCGCTAGGCCACCAGCGCTTCTTTATTAAATAGTATAGGTACCTAGCAGAAATAAATTTATCAAATACTAAGCAATGTATTTAAACGCTGGATACTTAGTATACCTACGTCCTAGACGTATTTAAGATATAAGTTTTTAAATCATACTTTAAAAATTTTAATAGAAAATCTTGGAAAAATCTCATAGGGAAAATCAACGGTAACTGGCATTACATTTAGAACAGCAAGTTGTGAATCAAAAGTAATTCGTTGAAAATGTAAAAAAGTAACTTTTTTTTTGAACTATGAGGTCTTGTAGGTATGTTTTTATTATTTCCATAATATATTATTTAAGTTTCCAATGTATTGACTACAGTTACAATTAAACATGTGTTACATATGATACCGATTTATGAGTTTGTTTTCAGAATAAGTACTTTCTCGAAAATGTTGCTTAACAGCAACATGTAATTTTAATACCTAGACATAAAAAGAGCATCAAAACTTTCAAGATGACACTAAATTGAAATATAAATCATTCAATCCATGGTAATTTGGAACAGTTACCTCAATTACAAAGTAATTCATTACTATTAAAATGCGTGGACAATCGAAAACAAGAAAAAAAACATTGAGTCTGAAATTGCTGGATGTCTAGTGGCATCTCATTACAGGCACGGTGATTATCCAATTCGATCGCCGTTAAACGTCTGTAATTTTCGTAGAAGCTGCTCGACAACAAGCCTTATTATGAACGAAAATAATAAAAATTATCATGCAGCCACACTTCAGCAAGACGCTGTCGCCTAGCCATAGTGCATACTCTGCAAATGTACGTGCAAAAAAGGAATAACGAGTAGAGCAGAAAGCGAACTGAGCAGTGCAAAATAAAAAAGGCGTAAGCTTGCTCAACCATTGAAGTGATATCAAGTGTCAAAGTGCAGGTGTTTGAATCACTGCGCAGCAATTGCGAAATTATCAGAGTTCCATCCCTTAAAGCCCAGGAGGTATTTCACTACGAGCTATTAAATACTTACCTATAATTTTTACTGCACACGCTGCCCATTTGATTGGAATGTGTGTTGTTAAATATTATGACTAAATATTATGAGTGGACTCAACAAATTTACAGCTTAATTGATTTATGCAACAATCTGTGCGACTGTTGCATAAATCAATTGCACAATGGCAAATCATAAACACGATATAGCAGGCTTAAAACACAATCGACATATTTAGTGTTGGCAACTAACAGATTTTAACGTTATGTTTGCTGCTGTTGCTCTTGAAAACCATTAAGTCAGATTTTATCGTCTTTAAAAAAGAAGGTTTTCATCAAATGTACCTATGTTCCCCGATTTCTTAAACAGGGTAGGTGGAGTCTGGGGGACTTGAACCATTCCCTCAACTGTATATCTGTAGCTATCCTCAACTGTAGCTATCACGATTCATGAGATACAGCCTGATGGTGACAGACAGACGGACAAAGGAGACTTAGTAATAAGGAGACTTAGTGATACATTATTCTAAGTTCATTGAAAAAAAAAACAATAGCGGTTTGCCGTAAGTTCAAGTAACCTACATTACACTAGTACTGATAATATCTACGATAGCTTCATTGATCGACAAAATATTGACGTGCCAGTACCATCGATATGCATTACTTTATCAGCATCTAACTGTCAAACTTTATCTATCGACGTTTTACTCGTGCAGTAGGCCTGTCAGTGACGTCACGTTCGTGAGTACCTCGGTGTATGATTGCTGTATAACACGGTTATTATACCGTAATACAGTTCGGTGCAGTAAATCACGAGCTGACTCCGCGCTTCAGTGGCTTTCCATGGAGCCGCTTCGTTAACTGACGACATCCTGTGTTAGATATTACAAGATATAATAAACACAATTTAGTAAGGTCATTAAAATGCAAATCTATGCATACCTACTTTTATTGCGTGTATTAAGTGATAAGCAGCGCATTTCCAAGGAATCACTAGACCATATGTTTAATTTCATTCTTTAATGACTTTGTCCGACGATGGCGACTCCTCCAAATGATTTTAATTAGGAACCTCTCCTCCAAATGTTTTAAATGGTATAAATAAGGCCTGAATAAACGACAGCCAATTATTAATCTTCTTCTCTGTCGTATCGCTCTTGCGAAGCGGTCGTGGTCACGTTGAGGCGTCCGCATCGGTAGTAGAGGCGGACACAGCTCTTCGCACGATCTCCCGCCATCTCTCCCTGTTGGCAGACTGTCTGGCACAGTCAGATACGCGGTTTCCCACTGCGGATTTTATTTGGTCAGTCCAGCGCATAGGTGATCTGCCGCGCGATCTGGTTCCCTCCACTCTTCCTTGTACGACCAGTCGCTCTATGGAGTCGTTATCTCGCCTAGAGACAATTATTAATGGCTGTCGCTTATTCAGGCCTTATTTATACCATAAATTTTTCTGGAGATAAAAAAAGTGCATTAACTACATAGTAATAGTACATTAGATAGGCGCCGCTCGAGTGTGCGCACGAACCACCAACAAGTTCTACACCAAGTCCATTATGTTATAGCGCAACTCAACAATGTACTTACGGAATTTAACTAGATAAAATCTTAAATAAAAATGACTTACTTCAATAAGTAGCATACTCTAAGAACTTCTAAACCAACAACTATTTAATAGGTTAAAGAAGAACTAAAAAATGACTGCCCGATTCGAACTTTAAGATGGGTACGTCAATTAATAGATCTAGAAACGATATGGCTTAGATGTGTTAGCGTCAAAAGTGACGTTTTTGTTTGAAGAAATGTCACATTTGTCACTGACATATCTAATCCATATCGTTTCTAGATCTAATTATGAACGTATCTTAAAGTTCGAATCGGGCCGGTACTCTTATAAACTATTTAATGCGCCGATGTGAATGCGTAAATACATTGCAGAGGAGAAACTAAGATGCATTAGTGCACCTTTTGTTTTATTTTCAGTATCACCACCTCAATCACTCGAAACGGCGGTTATATTTCAAAGCGACATGCGTAGTAGCGGCCTTAAAAGGTTCCGTTCAAGCGCGATTCTAAAAGGGCTGTGCCGTCGCATTAAAGATTCCTCGACGCATGCTGATGAGCACGAGCAGCCCTGCTTAACTCGACTGACAATCGGATGTGAAAAATACCATCTAGTTCCGATATAAGCATGCGCTAATGGACGCCATTTCTACACCAAGTTTGGTCTTCATTTACGGTGGAGAATTTACCGTGCAGATAGATGACTTGAGATTTCGATGGCATTTTGAAATTGCAATAAAGTTCTTGTAGAGACGTTTATTGGAGTTGACATTTTTAATCATCGTAAAATAAATGATAGTCTGGATTAGGTCTTCGGAGTTCTCACGGCAAAACAAAAAAAGGATGTATAAAATTCCTTAACACTCAACAGGATCGAGCACCTGTGTTGCACGCAACATGAAGTAACTAACTACATTGTACTCGTAGGCCCTGACGCCCTCATAAAATTCCGTGAAACTATTATCCCCACGATCTCATAAAACGGTTAAAAAGATACAAGTTCACGCATTGATTAGCTCATATCATCGTTTGATTATTCAGTGAGGCGCCAATGGCCGGGTGTAGAGCAGGCGTCGCACAGACCCAAGTCTAGTAGCAAATGGCCGCATTAACAACTAGACGACTGCTTGCTAGCTACCGGCCGGCGCACTCCTGACTCACCAACCTACAAAACCCTTCGGCGATCGGCAAATCTGCTCATGAAAATTCATAAGTATTCATAAATGATTAAATACAAAACTGGAGCTATGAAACAACCTAGTAGATATTCTTAATAACTAACTAGTACAACGTTATTATAAGTCTAATAGCGGCGCAATAAATTCTGATAGGTAAAGATCAATACTTGCTCATTTATAACGTCCGTCGCGTGGCCTGAGTAAAATAATTAAGAGGCGCCAAAGGACATGTCTGCGGGTTAAAATTATTAACGTACTAATTGTATTTAATGTTGCAAAACATGCACCTATACAAGCGAGCCCCGCTTAAAAATATCGAACCATTTATTTTACATTTTATCATACTAGATTACCTATATTATTCGACATTCTTTGGCGTATATCTTTACATGACTTTAAGAGATAATGGTATGCTAATGCACAAGAATAGATGTTCTCTGGCCTCGGAGGATGTAAAAAAAACATCTCAAATTGATCAAGAATTTATATTAATAGACAAAGCGTATAAAACGACAAAGTCAGCAGTTGCAACAAATAACCACCGATAGGAATTTATTCAGGCATTATTCTCAAGTTGGACAATAAGAAGGACAAAATTGTATCTAAGGGTGCAACTTGTTTAATTGGACAGAAGTTCGCGTTTCGCATATCAACGACATTGTTCAGTACAATTAGGGATTTTCTAACGCGACGCGGTCTCTATAAGGGTGTTCCTCATTAGGCGGGTACACGCACCCGCTCAGCGCGCCGCCGCCGCCGCCGCCGGGTGCCTTCCGTTGCGCCCGCGCCTGTTCACGCAGCCTGCACGCTGTTTCGCCCGCCCCGTTTTAATATTCATTCTCCACCAGATTATATACGGCCACTATCAAACTGCGACATTTAATGAAAAACACCATTACAATTTATAGTGCACAACATAGTGCATAAATTGGTCGCAACTAACTGCACATCGAAAAATGAATAAAACAAGTGCCGGTTTGCTAGATATTAAAACGTATCACACTTGAAAAGGGTTAGTTATTATTATGCATGATACGGCATCTTAAAAAGGGTCCATTCAGTTGTAAATAAAAATGAAACAAGCGCGAGTAAACCCGTCCCGTAAAACAGCAATGTGAGAGCTGTCAATGAGAGCGATTTATCACTTGGTAGATCGGCCGTGGGGCTGTTGGAGAAGCGAGAGAGCAGGAGCTGGTTGGACGTGGATGAGAGAGACGAAAGCTGGGAGGGTTCCTCGGTCGGGCGGCAAGGACGCCGCGCAAGGCCGTCCGCAAGTATAAGCTTGCGTGGCTGTCGCATATTAAACCGTAATAAAAAACCATGTATGATTTAAAAACACCCCTAAATAAATATTAATATTTATTTAGGGATGTTTTGTAAATATTTATTTAGGGATGTTTTGTCTAATTAATAATTAGTTGCTGCAAAATGCTTTAAAAATAACCCACACTTCAATATGACCCGATTGAATATGATTTATTCATTAAAATATGAGTTCATTATATTAATTAAATTTGTAAGCAATATATTTCAATGAAGTAAATTGATAGTTTGACTTCAACGAACATAAAACGTTTGAGATATGAAACCGGAACGTCAAAATGTAACGGGAAAACCGAATGGCGCTTGAAATAAATGTTAAACGATAGCAATTGAGTCGTCACGAAATGTCAAAAGCTTATACCTAATTAAATAATATTTATTGTTTTAAAAGTACTAAGATAGTCCTTACTGTAATAAATCTCCCGTTAACTGTACTCGTAAAACAACAAATAGCTAGGACGGAGGTGCGTCACGACGTTCTAGGCGATGGTGGATCCCTAAATTAAGAGTGGGTGACGCTTATTACCTGTGCCATAACTCGAAGGCTCAGTGGCTATTGACTTCGATTATATTGGTTCCATAATAAAATTACAGGTTTACTTACTCATTCTGGGCTACAAGCATTCAAAGGAAAGTGTATTTAATTTTACGTAAAACGTGTAAGTACAGAAAATTGGAAAACGTCCGTTAATAACGATTATAATATGGCGGTTAATTCCAATAATGTTCGGTAAGTCGGACGTTCGACTTAAATATTCAAGTTTTATTCAAAACTCGCTTTGTCCGTTGATTCGCCCGCGTAATACTCTTTCCCTGCTGGATAATTAAAAATTATGATATTAGATTTCTATGAATATTTGTTCAGTAATTTTGTCGAATAAAAGCAACGTCAGTTTCGAATTAGAAACATTAAGGATTCAATGCGAGTTTACAAAAAAAAGCTAAGTACAGGGATAGTAAAACATGCGTAGATTAATGCACAGCAGTAACTCACGTCAGAACTTCTCACAGCGTCGACAACTAACTGTGGAATTTCAGTATGAGGGATATCCATATACGGCTAAAGTATAATTTCAAATTCAAATCTTGCACTTACTTCATATATTCCCGCTGTTTTTTGCTTAAAATATTCGCACTCATCATAAATAACTATAACACATTTTGCAGTAGGTACAAATTATAGTATAGACGTATAAAAATACTCTAGCTTTGCAATGGAAGTACGTACTAGTTGTACTACCGCCGACGGCGATAAAGAAAAATCGACCCAGGATGACTCACACATACACCAGACTAACAGGTTCGCGGTGTTATTTTTAAATCCCATATCATTTAGTAAGGATCGGAAGCTTGCTCAAGACCCACATTATAAACGTTCCAGGACCAGCTATCACACAAAGGCATTGTAATACTCGTAATTTATTCACTACACGGGACTATCAAAACAAATGGGAAACTACCAGTGACTTTTAATACGACTATTACCTACCGGAACCTGGATCTATACGTTTAACTGTTAGGTAGGTATAACAGAAGAACTTGCTGTCAAAAATGTCAAGCAATAGTGGATTGTTAACCAAGGGATGAAAGGCACACACTTAAAGAGGTATTTTGGCGTTCGAACGGAGTGAGAGTGCTTTTCACCAGAGTTATACAATATACAGTCTACTTTTCATTTCGAATACGAGGAAAGTAAAGTACCTACCTACATGCGTTTAATTTAGTATTTTTAGATTTTTTAGGGTACTATGAATTAACATTTTAAGTAATAGGATCGTTATTTATGGAATCCGGAAGTAAATATCAGAATGGAAATTACTTGTACAACAAATCCATTTAGAACCGAGTTTTCATTGCTTATCGTAAAAATACGCATTTGGAAAGTAAAACGTCTTAGGGCAGAAACGTATCACTTTCAGCCCGCTTTATAAATAGATAAACAATCAGCCACTTTCAGAGCATGAGTGCCTAATGAAAATGTATTAAATACGAAACCAATACGCTTATTAAAATATGAGTGCATAAGCAACTTTGCAGTAGTAGATATGTAAATTTCAAGTACATAGGTATGTAATTGTCTCTGTGACGAGAAACGAAGTGATTTGGCTTAGAAATAAATGTTTGTGATGGGTCCTTTTTAACTCATATTTTTTTGCTTTATTGCAATTATTTAGCATTACTTCGGCCAAGAGCGAGCAAATCGTGTTAATAATAGGTACAAAATGAAATAAACTGAATCTTAATCCTGTTATGTCCGGCTTAAACGTCGCACGAACACTAGCGGCATTTAGACGTTGGATAACCAGCAAAATAAGTACATTGGACTAAATAAGCATATTGCAAAATAAGTATATTGGATTGGTAGATATTCCACCAATTCGCACGAAGCGCTTTGCTTCTACTTTCCTTATGCGCACTGCCAAGGAATGGAATTCCTTGCCGGCGTCTATATTTCCGTGTTCTTATAACCCGGCAACCTTCAAATCAAGAGTGAACAGGCACCTTCTGGGCGAGCTCGCTCCATCGTAGGCCACGTCTACGCCTCGGCTAGTCTGTGGCCATGAGTAAGCCCATTCATAATAAAAAAAAAAGATAGGAACCAGAACGTCCAGAACTAGAATCGCAACACCTATGTATGTACGTCCAAATAGATTCATAAAGTCGTCCGTTTAAAATTAACACGTGCTTTAGTGGGTAATCACTTCTTCAGTTCGACAATAAATAATGTACTATAGTTGTAATATTTTACGCAACAACTAAACTATATAGATCTCCTGCATTTTAGATAAATAAAAGTAGCACAATAGGTGAGTAACGCAATTAGTAAATGTGGAGTATACAAATTATGTGGCTTTCCCATAGCAGTCTTTAATAGTGATAAGTAATTTCTGGCAAAATCTAGGACGCATTAGAGATTATTGCGTGCGAAATGTCAGTATTCTAGGTTAAGTGGTTCAAAAGTTATAAGGCTATTATGATGAGTAAAGACAATGATACGACGGTCCCGTTTCCCCTTGACGCATGTCGTATATTAAAAAAATGTTGATGAATAATGATTCAATATGAGCATTTGCAAGACCTGTTTCGTTTTGGAATTCAATGCGTAAATATAAAAGCAGTTCGATCGAAAGATATTGACCTCAGATTGAGGTGGATGGCTGATGATCGATGATGGGATTAAAGTTAGCTTAATTGATATGTTAGGTGGCGCCCGGACAAGTATCCGGCTGTGCGAGCGATCGTGACCGGAATCTAGAGCGTCTGTAATGATCACAGATACAATGATCACTTTTCGCTCTTTAAGATGATTTTCGATCAGTCTATTCAGGCGATACTCTAATTTCATTTATTGGCTCTAATAAGACTAATAAGAATTCTGATGTACTTAGAAGACTAATCATAATAATCAACTTCCCAATTTTGATGAGCATTAAGATTATCGTAACAATAATTATTGTGAACAGATCTGTCTTACGCTGTTCTATTCATAGGTTTTGATTTTCGCAATACATATTTAAATATACAACATTACAAACATACAAAAAATTATGAATAGTTTAATTTTCCTATTTTATTTAGCAACTACTTTGCATTATCTTGCAAAATTCTTATGGCGCTAAATCATGCAAGTTACGATAAAGAAAATGACGATTTAAAATTAATGAATTATATGTAGGTATGTAA